>NW_018165518.1:286161-311673 GCF_001263595.1 Phalaenopsis equestris
TGAACCGCTTTAGTACACGTTGAATTTTTTCATATTATGTATTCCTCTGTTTAAGAGAATGGTGTCAAAATAGCTCTCTTACTCTTTGTTAGTGGTCATTTTAGTCGTAGTGTCTATAGAAGTATCAATTTTGTCCCAGACTCATTTAAAGGGGTTAAAATAGCCTTATTTGGAATTATTTCTGCCCATATTAAAATAGTTTGGGTCTAGTTTGGTGCTTTTATAGACTTTGGGATTAAAATGGCTCCATATAAATATTCAAGGGGCTGTTTTGGCACTTAACTCATTCTATTAACGTACAAGTCCTTCAAATATACTTCTGTATGGCTACTTCGATATCGTGTTTCCCCTCAGAGCTCTCTCTTTGCTTCTAAGTTAGCAGTACGTCTAGCACATCCACCGTATATCAGTTAACCAGAATTAATTTTAATAGATATAAAATGCTTGAAAGATGAAAACATCATATGCTAATGTAATAGATAAAAATGTCTTGCCCTATCTTAATATGCATGTTAAAAGTGAAATTTCAGCTTTTGTTATATTGAAACTCAAACTATTTTACTTAACATTATTTTTGGAATGATCTGCTTCTTAAATCCCAAACATGTTGGATTTCTTGTATTTCTCCATCTACTTGGTTTCTTTATGCACTTCTAATTTGAGCTGGGGGAGCTATTAGGAATTCCTTCTCTGGCAACGGATCAATTACAACGTTTTTTTTTGCACATTACTGGATAATCACTTTATATTTAGGTGTACTGTTGTGAATTTTCTTCAACTCTAATTGCTTTCTTTCCCACAAGTTTGGGGCTAGTGTATTTTTATTCTGTTTCTGTTAACTTTGCATGTTAACTGCTTCCCTTTTAGCCAACTATTTTCAGGAAATACATTTTTTGGTGCAGATGTCTGAGATTTAACTCTCCGCATGTTATATCATTATGCAACCAGTACTTATTGATTGTCATCATTGTGAATAGTTAAAACCATAATTTTCATTTGCTCTTTTGCGTATGCTTTAAGGCTAACTTTGAAGGGGCAAATTAGCTTCAAGTTTGCTGGGGACTTCAAAAAATTGGCATTACTGCTCACGCACATTTGCACTTGTTCTAGAATTTTCTGGATGAAAGGACTTATTTATATTTGGTGCCATTGTGATAAATCTCTCTATGACTAGCGCTTGCTTCTGTTTTATTAGCTATTCAAAGCTGTATCTTATGATGCTACAGTTGTTGATAAACACGAGATGGAGGGACTAGTATGCTTTTGAACTCCAATGACTAGAATTTTCACTTGTTCTAGAATTGGCATTACTGCTTTGCTCGGGTACATTTGCACTTGTTGTAGAATTTTCTGAATGAAAGGACTTATTTATATTTGGTGCCATAGTGATAAATCACTGGATGACTAGTGCTTACTTCTGTTTAACTAACTACTCAAAGCTGTAACTGATGATACTAACGTTAGTTATAAACACCAGATGGATGGAATAATATGCTTTTGATCTTCAATGACTGGCTTATTTTTCATGAAATCGGTCATGTACTATTTTCTTCATCTTCTTAATTTGTTTTTATTTTTTATTTTTTCAAGAAAAGGCCTTCCCAAATAAGATTGAGGAGGGGTAGAGTAGAACCAATTGTTCCTTTTCTGAAACGTTATAAAAATGCTGAATGTGTAATGTAAGGAAGGGCTTGTGTGAGGGGGATGCTGGTCTGCTACTTGCTTCTATCTCCATGAAGAACAAAGTTGAATATGATCACTAGTGGATCTAGATGTGTTGCCGTGCTTGGATAGTTTCTGAAGAATGTGGGATGCAGATTTTGAAGTCAATCAAATTTAAAAATTTAACGTTCTTTGGAGAAAGAAGCTAGAGTTCTGTTCACTATTGTTCTGGATGGCTTTTATAAACATCATTATGGATCAGAAGTTGTGGAACGAGATTGCCTTAGTATGCTTTCACAATGCGTGGAAGAAGGTAGAAATCAATTTTTTTAGTAACAGATAGAAGGTAAGCATAACTAGCTCTTCTTTCTGTGACGTTGGCTCATGCATGGTGCTGCCCTTCTTCAGTTTATCAAGCCTAAGATTTTTTGCCCTCATTTGGTTGTATTGGAAAACTCCTGTCAAACATCATGTGAAAAGAAAAGGCAAGAAAAAGCCATTTGTTCATAACAAGATTAATTCTAAATTTTAATGCGTCTGAAGAAATATTGTTTTTCTTCCAAATTTTCATGAATCATAATCGGTGGAATATAAGCTTCCTGAAATAAGCTATACATGTCTTTTTTGATAATTTTGTCTATACCTTTTATTTTCCTAGTAATTCATAAGATTTGTAAGCTTTATGATGGTATGCATTCCTTGGTTATTATATTATTCGTGTTTAAAGTTAATGTTCGCCTTTTGAGAGTTATATTCTCAACTTTGAAGCAGCAGCATGGTCTTAATCCAGTCATATTTTACTTTTAACTTTTAGCTGCGTATTCAAAAATCACATGCGTTCTGTTCACAAAACCTACTATGACTTTATCTTTTTCGTCTGTTAATGGCTACAGGATCATAGTTTTGGTGGACCTAGATCTTCTGATACTTGGGAAAATGTCAGGCAAATTCGTGACAAGTTTGAATATGACAGAGAGAGAAAAATGAGAGAGAAAGGTTAGCTCTATCTGTTCATTTTACTGGTATATTTTTATTTTGTATCATATTGATGAAACCTTTCTTGAAAATTTAAATCATAAATTCTAGTTAGGTACTCAACCCCTTGAGAATCAAAATGGAATTATATTTCCTTTGTCCGCGTTCCTTCAAATTTGGAAGCATTTCGTCAATAACTAGCTTCCACCCTGTTTAATTATTGTCACCTTGTTCTCCTCACTTATGATTCAAATTATTCCTACATGATCGTATCTCAAATGTGCATGATGTCATGTTGAACATAAAGTTCCAGAGGGTGATATTGAGATACAATTTAATCTAACTCATAGAAAAAAAATTGATCGTATTTTGACATATGATGTGAGACAGTTGAGAAGCGAACAAATCGTTATGATTAAAATTCAGTGGGAATAAATGTTAAAAAAGGTAAGCCATACGGGAAAAGAGGCTAATATGAGACAATTCTATTCAGATATATTTGATTGTTAGCTAATTGTGAATGTTAAGGATGACATTTTTCTAAAGTGAGAATAATTCAACTATTATGGTGAGTTACATGAAAGCTAATATGGTGCTCGAAAGCTATAAAAATTCTATACCATATCACAAACTACCCTACTTTAAATTTCCGCCAATCTTTCTTTTCATAATGTAAAAATAGAGGGGGCATGTATTTCTCATTTTGACCAACTTAAGAAACAGATAAAACCTCAAATAACATATACTAACAGTTAATAAAAAGCAAATAAACAGTAAATAAAAGTAAGTACTATTATAAACACTATCTATAATTCCTATCTTGCCCTTCAAGCTATAGCACATAATCATGTCATAAGCTTATTGCAAATGTAACATGTATTTCTCATTTTGACCGACATAAGAAACAGATAAAACCTCAAATAACATATACTAACAGTTAATAAAAAGCAAATAAACAGTAAATAAAAGTAAGTACTATTATAAACACTATCTATAATTCCTATCTTGCCAAGCTATAGCACATAATCATGTCATAAGCTTATTGCAAATGTAATTTATTTGAGGATCTATGAGATATTGAGTGAAGATATATGCTAGATGATAATTTTAGTTGATAAAACAATGGCAAATGCACCTGGAAAGAAATTTTTTTATGCTGAAATGACAATCAATCCCAATGTTTTGTATTTTTCTCATGAAAAACTTGGTTGGAGACTATGCAACATTGCTTGATTGCATAAATCAACTTCATATGATTTTCGTAATTCAACTTTATTTGGCTTATTTCACCAAATTTTAATAATTGCAGCAAATTATTCAAACATATTAACTTGAGAATATGTTTGCTACTCTTCTATGACACCAAATTGAGAAAACAATATGTTGTCATAGAAGCTTATGTAAAGGAAATTTTACCTGTTCTGCAACAATTTAGTCAATTACTCAAGTTTGTTTTTTTCTCATATGGTAAGCCTTAGCATGATGCCCTTTTAATATATCTGAACATTCAACACGCAAAATTAAATGATTGTCATATGCTGATTGTAGAAATTGATTGCTTACACTTAAGAACAAATGAAATATTCAGTTGAAGAATCGTGAGATAGTTTAGTTTCCCACAAGTATTCTGTGTGGATATGATAAAGATTTACTTTGATCTGGTAAATGCTTTCAATTCGGATCTATTAGAGCCTCAATAGGTCTACAGTCCAACTTTTTTGTCTTTAGAATATTTAGTGCATTCATTTTGAAATACTATCACCAATACTTCGATTAAGCCACCTCAATACTTAGATAATACTTAAGTTCAAAATTGTTTTGTCCAGAAATGATTCGAGAAATGATATATTAACAAATACCTTCAATATAAGCAACCAAATAGATTTGCCAATCATTTTGAATGTTAAGTTGTTAAAACCAAGTGTGTCGAGATTGTTTAAGGCCATAAAGGGATCATCTCAACCTATTTACAATTTTCGAATCCCCTCAGGCACAAAGCCAAGAAATTGCTTCATATAAACTTTGTTATGAGCTGTCAATATATAAAGGCATTTTTAATTTCCATCTGATGAGTATGCTAATAATGCATGTCAACATATATAAGAAAGTCAAACAAAATGCGAATACATCTCATGAAACAAACCAAAAAGTTTTGAGTACGGCATTTGGCAACAGGGCGAGCCTTAAGATGACCAACCTTGGCGTTGTAAATCCAATGAGAACCAACAAAATATTAATCTGGAGGCAGACGAACCAACTTCAACTACCATTTGATTGGAATGCATCCTTTCCTTCTAAGTATTCAAAGCAATAAGAGGCGAGTCAACATGAGGTAGAGTTGTGGCATTTAAGTATGTTGGAGTATGAGGTGATTATCTATTACTTCTTCATGGCCAACGGGTCATGGTGTAGAACGTGGATGATAGACTCAAAGTTGATGAATAAAAGCAACCGCATGTTTTGGATTTAGGATTAGTGGGTGGCCTAAGGTCGGGAATGAAATGAATATTATAATGTGTTCAACATGAAATTAAAAGAAGAATATCAAATTTTAAAAGAAAGTGACATCTATTAAGGAAGATAGCAATCACTATCTGGAGAGCAACATTTGCATCTCTTTTGAAGCAGAGGGTAGCTAAAAAATATGCAATTAAAGGGCAAAAATAAAACTTAAAATTTTACCCTTCCATGTAATAAAATTATGAACAAAACATGTTCAACTCAAAACATAACAAAAGAGAACGCATATATTGGTTAAGAAAGAGAATAGTATGAGGAATTTGATTAAACAAGATTAAAGCTATCATGCAATTGATTAAATAACAAGTATCACTTCCTAAAAAATAAGGTGGAACATGACTAAGTCATGCAATCATAATAAAGTGGAAGTTTTTTGCATTCATCTTCTTCATTTTTTGTGTATGGGAAAATGATAATTGATAAAGGATGCTTTCTAAAGTGGTGCACGTTTGGAAGTAGAAAGTTATTCCTATGCATTATCAATAGAGTTTTCACTGTATAAAATCTGAACATAAATGCCAAATTGTGTTTGAATTTCAACCCAAATTTGTCAAAAAATTGGGGAACAACTATCAAAAAATAACCTTGTGCAATGAGACCAACCATTAATGAAGATAATCTAGTAATTAAATCAAGACTGGCATCAACACAATTAGTTCTCGAAATACTTAAAGGGCTTAAAAAATTTACATTTAATTCTTCTATGAGAGTGTGTTCTAGGCTAAATTTTTAGGGGATGGATTAGATATCAAATGATACACTACTCAAAGATTTCCCTCATTTTGCTAGAATTTTATAATTTTTTTGTGGGAATTCCTATAGGTACAAGTTCCTATGATAAATTATCTTTTATGATTACAAGAGGAAATTTCAATTAATTCTATTTGAATGGCACTACATGCGTAGTTTATAGTACCATTGATTTGGGTTTAGAATTGAAAAAAATTACTCTTGTTAGCATACAAAGGATAGTTGGGGAAATGATGATGAATTTGATCAAGATCTTATAATTTCATCTTCTTGTCATGAACCTTTATCTATTTAGCTAGAGGTAATCAACCTAGTCATACTTAAT
Organism: Phalaenopsis equestris; assembly: GCF_001263595.1. Lineage (NCBI taxonomy): Eukaryota > Viridiplantae > Streptophyta > Magnoliopsida > Asparagales > Orchidaceae > Phalaenopsis > Phalaenopsis equestris. The sequence continues at coordinate 292,394 of NW_018165518.1, forward strand.
TATCTTTGTTATTAACCATGAATTGCATCATCTAAGTTCACCTTGAGTTGATATTTATTTATGTGGGGACAATTTCAAGTCAATCGTAGCTAATAAGGAATTTTGCACTAGGGTTCACAACTCAAGAAAGGTAGAACCATTGTATAATTTTCGGGATTTAGTTATGGTTGTAACTTAATAATTTCTTTTTTATGGCAAACCAATTGATCATAAGGCCTTGGTCATAATCATGAATTATTAATATTATGACAACGAATAACTAGTTAAGAGTACACTCGCCGTGTTCTTACTGCATAAATTATTTGAGAGTAATCATAAATGTACACTTATATGACATTAGCTCTTTTTAAGTTTAAATTATCTTAAATTTGTCCCCATCGATAAATTATTAGTGATGATGGATGGATAGCTGCGTTATGATTGAAGACATAGATTTTGCTTAAATGTTTTAAATTTTGTAATTTTTTTTAATTATTTTAATTTTAATTTAGATTTAAGCCTGAAATAGTTTTCTTTGAGATTGAGGATATCGTGATAATAGAGTCCCATTCGATTGAGATTTTCCGTCAATATGGCCATTGAGAGGAGGGTTGTTGGAAGTATTTATATTTGTAATTACAACTTAATTTTGATAGCAAATTCATCTGGTTAGGATGTGCAATGAACGTGTCCGTTACTAGAGTTTCTGAACGATTTAAACTTTTAACATTGTTACTCAGCTTAATTGTTTACATAGGATCTGGTTTATAAGCTTATATGTTTACATATGATTTGAGTTTATTTAAACATTTATTGTCATATAGAACTTTTCAATTTTGGCAAGATATGTAGACGATCACATTTGTATGCTGCATTTCTTCAAAGTTAATCCAAGTCTCTGTTGCATTACAAATCTCATCAACCCTACCCGCTTACACAGAACATCTGGTTTGTCTAAGAGTTGAACTTATGACCTGCTCTATAAGAAAAAATAACTCTTTAAGTGTTTGCATTTTGAAATATATTTTCTTTATTAAACAGTTTGAAATCCATATGCAAACATAAGGCAAAAATAATTTTATGAGATTTGCCGCTGAGCATTTGATTTTGATTATGTGATGGTGTATAGGACTGTCAAAAGAGCTCGTCATTTGCGAACCACGTGTTCGATTTGTTTGTTAAGCAAGTGAGTTATGCACTAATAATTTTTTTTAGCTCTATTTATAAACAAGCCGAACACAAACACATATTTTGGGCTCATTTTGGCTCGAAATAATTCATATGATGGGCTTGCTTGCATATTATACAGTTCATTTGAGGTAGCATTGTCGATAGCCATGCAAGGCGTTGAATTTGTGGTGAGAGAGAGAATGGATGGAGCCTTTTAATTTCTTTTTTCATTGACAATCCTAATACTTTTCATTCAACTGTGTTTACAGAGATAGGATTATAAGATAATACTAATTTAATTTTAATTTAAATCTATATTACTTCTAAAACTTTCATCAATTAACTAAAAATAAATATAATCCTTGCATTAAAAACAAAATTGTAAAAAATTTCAAAATAATTCTAGAGAATAAAATGTTATACAAAATCTAGAATATATATATTTTTTTCATGCATCTCTTGTGCTACGCATCAGCTTGCATAAACAATGATTGGCCTAACAAACTTTCAGTTATTATTGGGCTTGGTTGCCCAAAGATCGCTATTATGAATTATGAAGATTGTCTGAACTGCAAAACTTCCTTTTCAAAAATAAGGCATCCTAAAAAAAATTATAAACTGCACCAAACTTTTTGGTTGTTGATTGAAGCATCTCTATTTTGACAGTAGTTAGTTTAATTCCATGGTTCTTCTTACAACATATTGAAGCTGTTTTGTGATTAATTACATACATAGCACACGAAACATTGCAATTTACAAATCTAACACCCAGGTGATATTTTTTAACCATCGAAAGGATGCATTTACACATTCCATGATCAAACCATTGAGATTCTGTTAAAAATGAAACATATAGGTTGGGGTTTTATCATGAATTTTGATATTTGAGAGAGAATTTGAAAAATGGATGAAAGTGGATGCTAGATTTTTAAATAACAATGATTCGGGTTCTATGCATGTAATCACCCGTTCAATTTACCATCAGCACAAATCATCAAAAATTTTTTATTGATAAATATATCTCTGGAACATCTGTAAAATCTGCTATCTTACTTGATTTCTTCTTAAACGTTGCAGCATTTGCTCCCATGAATGCGGCAGACAATTTCAATCATCATGACTCGGCGGCTCCCAGAAAGCAGCCTTTGGATGCCAGCAAATATTTCCCTCAAAACTTAAGGGATTGAATTCGTAATACTCTTCAATCCTTTCTTATGATAGTTTTTGGCAGATTAGAAGAGGAATGTTCTATCGTACTATCCCACTATCAGGAACGAGGAATTATTCCAACGTTCTTTTCCCCATTGAAAATTATTTGATTATTGGTATTCTTGACTACCCTTTGTTGATGTATGAATAGGGCTGTCAAAATGGCTCCTTAAGAAGCTCGTGTTCAGCTCATTTTGGCTTGTTTTGGCTCGAAATACTAACAGTCAATTATATATATATTTGATGAATAGTTCTTTTAAAAAAAATAATTGACTACAAGGCTACAAAGATTTATAACCAATTAAAAGTATTAATTAAGAAAATAGAATAAAAATTATTAAATTAGATTCAAATGATGTTTTAAATCTTGTTTTAATCCTTGACATCTTATGGCTATGATTAGAGTTATCAAAATGACTCTTTGTTCGTGAACGGCTCGTGTTCCGCTCGCTAAGCAAACAAGACGAACACGAGCTCGTTTACGCCCCTATGTATGAATGATATAGTTTTAGCTGATTCAATCATTGTAAATGGTAGAATCCATTTGATTATTTGTGGTGATTTTGTGATCTGATGTTTGAATTTTGTTAGGCCATCGATCGGATTATTTTCAAAAATGTATTCATTGATGTTCATGTTTACATGCATATTTGAAGTATATGAAAATGTATAAATTGTAATTACTTATTTTTGTGTATATGAAAAAAGAATTTATGTATGACTTATTCGAACAAGGAAGAAAGATCTAACTTGGAAATATATCGAATTGAAATTTGAACTGACTTCATGGCATGTATGTATTTATTGTGGTAATGAGATAAATCAGGGTATATCTCGAGCCAATGAGCACTTGATTGGTTCTTCTAATACATCAAAAGAAGTAATTGCTGTGAGGAGTAAGAAAGTACATTCTGATGTAAGAGAGGAGCGGCTTATTTATCAGGGAGTAAGTAAATAAAAAAAATGTATTTATATGAAAGACAATGAGGTGGTTGATATAACTGAAAAAAATATCAACCGCCCTTACATTGTGGCAAAAGAGCATTTGAGAACAGTAACATATTTAAAATAAGATGTCCAATGCATACTTTTTCTATATAAGAAACCTGAAGGAGAAGTTGCTAGAAGAGAAAAATATGAGGCAAATGAGAATTAAAGAAAATGTCGATAAGAGTATCAGACAACAAACTATATAATACACTGTTAGCTGGTTTTATCAATCATGAATTCCTTTTAATGTATTGAAGTTGGAGAGTATTGATCATATGTTTGAGATAATCAGTATGGACCAGACCTTCAACCACCATCTTATCATGAGTTAAGAATTCTTTTACTTGAAAAGGAATTACAGTCAATTATAAATGACACGAAAGATCATAAAAAAATTCGAAAGAGAATGGATGCACTCTTATGTTTGATGGATGGAGTGATCGTAGAGAACGATCCATTATTAATTTTTTGGTTAATTCATTTTTAGACACTGTTTTCTTAAAAGTCATATATATATTTTGAATATTCAAAAATTACCGTGAAACTCTTTAAATTCGTAAAAAATTGGAGAAAATAATGAGCTTTAAGTGGTTACAAATAATATTTCAGCTATCTTCTTCTAGGACTTCTATGTCTATAATTTATTTTATTTGCAACTAAATGTATATATATTTTAGTTTTCTTAAGATTAAAGATTTTCAACACTTTTTTTTATTTAGGTCAATTGATAATGGAGAAAAAGATGCATATATCTATGTGCGGCACATTTTATTGATCTTATGTTAAAAGGATATTGGAAAGATTGGTGAGGTGAAAAAAACGATTAGAAGCTTTGGAGTAAACTGTATGTATGTATGTGTGTGTGTGTCTTTATATATATATATATATATATATATATATATATTTGCGCCGCGTACTCAGATCAGTTGATCGGACATCTGCTTGTTAGTTGTAAGTCATCTCTGGTATGGGGTTCGAAAGTCCCTGAGTGTAGGGTGGGTGTGGTATTCGAATTATTAGGTGCATTAGGATGACCCAGACTCATATCATAGCATCCGGATAGTACAACATCTCTCTTTTTTTTCTTCGCATATTGGATTGTAATTATTAAGTGAATATTTTTTTTCTTAATAAATCAACAGTGGTCAAAAGAAGGGAAATACAAACCATGCTCCAAAATAGTACAGCATCTCCTTTTTTCGGCTTTACACAAATCCCTCTTACGATGTCTCCACCACAGCTACATTTTCCATTTCCGGCCTAAAATGAGAATCAGATTAGGGTGAGGAAATATAAGGCTTTTTATAAATAGTCACCGAAGAAAAGGAAAATTGGGTTTTAAAAATCCATTAGAAAAAAAAAAAAATATATATATATATATATATATTAGATAAAAATATTCGCGAAAAATGCTTATGGGAAGAGTGTTGCATTTCAAAGTTAAATCAATCAATGGCAAGGCTTTACAGCAAGTACCGATGGAGTAATCTTTCTTCACAACATTGTTGATTTATTTTTTCCAAAACTTACTTACCGATGCACAAACACACCACACCACAGCCCAACATATTCACTTAATAATTACAATCCAATATGCGAAGAATAAAAAGCATTAGCCATACAGAGTGCCAGACGTAACCATGACTTATTGTGCAGTTCTGAACACATCAAGTACCATAAATTTGCAAGAACACCATGAATTAAGCTATAAATGGCATAGTATTCTTACCAAAAATAAATAAATAAAACAAAACAAAAAAACAAAACGAGTAATATTAGGAACTATAAAGATAATGATCTCAATGCAGTGATTGATATAGATTGATGATAATCACATCCTCTAGATCTCAGCCTACATACTATGGACAGTGTCAAATATCATCACCTTAATCGAAACGATTCTAGATAATTAGGGTCATTTCTCCTTATTTATGTATTTGGATCGATTTCATGTTTTAGCATATTTTGCATTATTTTAAGAGTAATTAGACATGATTTTTTTTTTTGCATGCCCAAAGGGCTAATTGAATATTAATGACAAATGCCTATTATAATTTCCAATTGTATTTACATGTCCTTAGGGCTACTTAAAATTCTAAACTTATCAACAGGTCATCTCTTAATAATAGATATAGTGAAAGGAATGGGACACGAGTGATGACTGATAACCAAGGTATAGACTATCTTCCCTCCCAGATTGAGACCAACTTCTTCTCCCTACCTATTCTTTTTGATTCAGTGCTTAATCTTGTACTAAAGTTTTCTATCGATAGTTTTTTGTTCATTATGTTCAGAGAGAGGTTTTTCTTTTGCTATTTCTGCATGCTCTTAGTTTCCTCACAATTGCGTCCTAAATTTTTTTCTGCTCATTAGAACGACCTTTTGTTTTACATCCAGGTTTCCGTTGCTGCTTGACTTACAGGCAAAAGCGTTACAAACCCTTCCCAGTTAGCCTAACTCTATCTAAGCCCAACAATGAATAGCACACACACGCCTAGGGGTGTAACTGAGCCAAGCAGACTCATGAGCCGGCTTAGACTCATCTCGATAAGTAACTCGTGAGCTGAGCTTGATAAGCTAACAAACCAAACTCAAGCCAACCAAACTCGACTAATTATTACGTGAGCTAACTCGTTTTAAAAAATATTAATATAATATATACTTCAAATATATTAAATTTGAGGGTATATTTTTAAAATTTTAAAATGTTAAAAAAAATAATACTTTATATTTTATAGCAAGAGATTTCTTATAATTTATCCCCTAATTGCTCATTTTATGTCATTTTATTATAGCAATGGTTTGAATTAATCTTATTTTCTCTTTTTCATAATAAACAAGCCAGTTCGTAAGTCGGCTCAAACTCGTAAAATTAAACTCGAGCTCAAGCTCAAACTTGATTAATTAATCAAGCTCAAGTCAAGAGTGGCTTGAGCACGACTCTACTCATTTACTCCCATACATCCAGCCTCCTCCTCAGTTCAGCCAGTGAGCCCAAAAAATGTTTTATTAATGTTATCAAAATTTGAATTCCAGAAGAAGAAATTGCATCTGCAGCTGCTCTGACCACTTGATAGTTGCAGAAATTTCACTATAGGGCATCACAGCGCAATGCCAGTAGCTTCACTATCAATGCTGTAAAAGTCCGTATTTAAAAAATGAGACAATACTATGTTGTAATTGTTGCCAGAGCAGGGATTCGATCACACCCCATGATTGACATATTGAGCTTTTATTGATGCCATGATTAGATTTCTATATTTGAGGAGTCCTATGTCATCTATAAGTTCAAAGTTTGGGAAGCTCCACTATAATATAGCGATCTCTCTCTAAGCTTTAACATAAATCCCATCCAAAAATTTGGTAGCAGATAGTTCTAGACTAGAAAACTTCGTTTGATTAAGCTATTTCATATTTTCTATTATTATATGATTTATACATGACCTAATTCTGGGAAATTTCTGATATTTACTATTAATGAACTATGCGCTTGAGAATTGAAATTACTGTATGCAATTGAACTTTAGCATCAATAATTACGATGGCATATCGCAGAATCTATAGCTTTATCTTATTGGCTGAATTCAACTGTGGGCCACAAAATTTTGCTAAAACTGGTTGAATAAAAAAGTGAATAAAACACAAAAAAAAAAAGGAAAAGTGAATAAAACACAAAAAAGGGGGGCCAGGGAAGATAAATTTAGGAACAAGAGCCCATGGTGTAAGTTTGGAACACTAGATTAACTGTAAATTAGTGAACATTTCTAATGTTGACTTTCAGACAACTAATGGTGAACATAAAGACAGACATGAACAGCATCGAATAGCTCCCTCATCATTCTTCACTAATTGAAGACCTTCAGAAGTAATAACATTATATACAGTGTCAACATTGTGCGCGTACATGTGTGGCTATATATAGCAAAAATACTATTGTCATGAGGTTGATAATCATGGTTTTTCAAGAGGGAAAAGGTTGATGCACGCACATTCAATGGTAAGCATGATCTTAATGCTTTCTTGGGTTACAAGGCTTTTTTCCAAAAGGAAAAATATGTCCAATCATTAACAGATTTGATTGACAAAGGTGAAGTTAAATGTGTTGGTCAAAAAACAGTGGTTATGTGTCTTAAGTGAAATTGATTGTTATTCCAGCTTGCCAATTACAACTTGGGCTCAAATAAGGCACCAGCACAAGAGACAATTATAGAACTTTTGATTCTATAAATAACTAATGGAATACTTGTTGACTTTAAAACATGACACTATTAATATCTAAGGACCTTAATCATTTTGAGGATTTTATCACCCAATTTATTTTAGTAGAGTAACCAATAGTCATAATGAGAAATGCATGACTGATTTAAAACAAGAAATTAGAAGGAAAATGAACTTCAATAATACTAAAACCTTAGAAGAAGCTCATCATCTAGCTTTAGAGATCTATAGGTGTCGCTAAAACCTTATTGCACCCATTGATTAGCTTTCTTTCATGAACAGCTCACAACAATCTTTAAGCCACCTAATGGTTTGTGAATCACTAAAAGAAGGAATTCTGACAACAAAACCCCAAATAATAGCACTTCATTCAATAAAAAAGGCTATGTTAAAACTGATGCCCACAACACAACATAGCCCAAGAATGAGATCTCTGTGAAGTTGATGATACTGAAGAAGAAAATTATGGAGATGTAGTGTACGATGGCCTAATATTTTACAAATCTTTTAGGTGTTTAAGTGTTTTTAAAAATAAGGTGATTTACTTTTTGAAATGAAAAATAAAAACATATAAAAATTATACTAATCAAACAAGTTTTAAAAAATAAAAGTGAAAATAAAAGCAAAAACAGAAAACAAAGTGATACCAAACGGGGCCTAAACTTCTCATGACGACCATTGCCCTCACTCTTAAAAGGCGAGTTTTTCTTGCCTTCGGAAAATTTCTGCACATTGATCATCATTGTACCGACACCTCATCCATGTTTGGTTCAGCTACTAGAAATTGCACTTACATGTGACCTAGGGATATTTGGACATTCTAATGTTGCAATGTAAGTCCTAAATGTCATCTCTTATAAGTAGACCACTTAAGGAAAGCAATAGAAAATTTCTGAAGATAGAAATGATATCTCACAAATGTGTTGCTGCACATTCTTAATCCCATCTCGGTTGAGACTAATTCTTTTTCCCCTTCACTATTTTTCTCTCTTATCTGGCCCCATCAATTATGCAAAATAGAGCCATGCATATTAGGTAAAGAAAGTGCACCTCATTAAGCTGGACAAGCAACCATACAGCAATAAGTAGTAAACTTCTTGAATCATTGATTAGCAGTAATCTCACAACATGAGAGAAGAAAAGTGTTTCACAGAATTTAAGTGATGCAGACAACTCATTTCTTCTAATATATATTTATAAGTTATTCTTAATATTTGGATAATTATCTATTTTAATGATAAGCCGCTTGATGTATCAATTAATGAAAATGTTCGTAGAGATGCCTTACTTACATAAGTACTTGCTACTTTTCATAAGCAATGCATAAAATGGCCAAAACATGCTTGAATAAATGAAGAGTACTGTTAAAAAAATGGTATAAATATGAAGTAGTTTCTCTATAAATATTAGGAGTGTTCTTCAATTACCTTCTCTATAAAGTTTCTAACAATATTTGGAGCGGTGTTGAAGTAACTTAGAAAAATGTATTTGCTACGTTTCATGAGCCATACATGAGGTAGCCAAAACTTCAGAAAATGTGTAAGTATTGTTGAATAATTGGGTAAACATTGAAGTAATTTCTCTTGAATATTTTGAGTAGCCTTGAAAAATTCACTTAAAATCAACCGTCTTATGCGTGGAGAAAATGAACTTCAGTTTCAATTCACGAACCATAGAAGATCAAAGGACAAGTAGTCGAAGAATAAGAAAACATGCATTTAAATTATCATTTATGTATTGTATTAAGGCCCTTTCTTATCTCTTCAAATGCTATGCTTTGTACTTTCATAAATACCATAATCATTGAATGAAAGTTGACATAGGATTACTTTGTTGAAAATGTAACAGGTGAGGGTTTGTAGCCCTCCCCTTATAAAGGACTTTGTAATCCCTTTATTAATATTATATTTAAATTTCTCTCCTCTCACTCTCTCCAACATTAAGTTATGCAAAACCATCATCAAAAACTAATAATGATACTAAACTCGCCAAATATATGGAATAATTCACAGCAAAGTTGAATATACAATTTCCTTTACCACTGAAGGTTGAAGAAACAAGAGATTCTAAGATATTGAAAGAAACAGGAAACAAAGGAAAGTATCTTTATAGAACCAGAGTGAGTAATATATTAAGCAAAACCAAAGGAATTAACTCACCATAGGAAAATGTGTTTCACCCCCTTCAACGTCATTGTTTAGATACATCAGCATTGTTGCTACACGTTGCCCACCACGTTTTAAGTTAAACTGCATTCAAATGATATGCTCGACAGAAACATTTAATAAATTAAAAGGGAGGGGGGAATTTAGAACTGGAGGTTATTAAATAACCTACAGAGTCAGAGAAGTAATCATGATGTGGCCTGTACTGTTGACCGACTTCATATCTGTAATAGAGAAAAAAAGTCTGACTACTCGAGAATGTACTGTGGAAAAAAAGAACATGCTTATAATGTCTAAGAAAGAAAAAAAGTAGCCTTGGAATTTTGCCTCAGAACTTGGATAAGCTCTCCATTTTCTGCAGGTATTTGAGAGAAAACGGCGATCCGCCTTTCAATAGCCTAACCAGAAAGAATGTTTAAATTAAGGTAATAGAAAACATCTTTTCCATAACATTCATCGCAATTATAACTAAGCAAATGAGAAATCACGGATACAGAAATAAAAAATAAAAAGTAGATCCCTAAGGTTTGTGGTGTCTCGTTTATCAGTCCATCAAAGTCAAAGCTTTAACTTATATGTCACTAAAACAACTAAAGATCCATAAAGAAGCAAAACTGAATGCCACAGATACATTAAGTAAATATAACCTAAGTTTCTGGCAGCTTGCTTACATGTCCATCCCTTCAATTTAATCCCATATGTCCCTATTAGCAGTATGATACTTGCGCTCGGTTTCCAGCCATTAAAACCAAATTGATCCTGTTAGCTTCTTATTAAGAAATGGACTCAAATAAATGATAAAAGGACTTTTAAAAAATTGTTAAGAAGCTAACATTTGATGTGTCCGACACAAAAGACCTAACTGTATCATTATAAATTGATTTTCCAGAATACGACACAGTATGAAGGGAAGGTAGTGGAGAACATGTTAAGAAACATCTGGAGCCAACAGACAATTTTTTTTCCAGCAAATTTTTTAGTTTATCAAAGACATTACTTTTGAGGCACGGTGATTTCCTTTTTTAGAGTTGGACCACAGTAAAATAGCATATTGAGATGTGAATCTTCAAGCTCACGAGACCGTGTATGTATGGATTACTCATTGGCAGATACTATCCTCTGATTAAAAAGCCACAAAGTAATGCAGCAGAGGATAAAGCTAATAAACATAAAACTCGAACAGCCTAGGCTTTAGATTCAACGAATATAGTTATAGAATGGCTTTACTAGGTTTATATAATTTTAAATTTGATTACAGCTTGTATAATTTTACATGGCTAGCATTAACATTTTCATGCACAAGAAAACGTACTGTAAAATCAAGACAAAAAAAGAAAACCTTGAAACTAAAGCTAACCTGAATAATGGGAAATTTTCTCTCCTCTGATCTCAAAAACATGCCAGAACTCGTACGTACTTCACTCTTAACTCCCTGAAGATGTCAAAACAGTTACATAAAGACAATAAGTAAAACATATATAGTAACGCATATAGCAATATACGTAAGAGATTTTAAGAAGGGCACAAGTTTTGTAGACAGGCATTCTCCTGGCGGTTTCTATACAACAGTAGAAGAGAAGGCATCTTCAGCCAATGCACAGTTATATTAGCTACTACCAAAACTTTATTTGAGCTACAAGCACTAATAAAAATAGGAAGATTTAAGTACATACCACACAATTCCTATGTAAATACATATATAACACCTAAACTTTCATTTTTACATTTATAATATGTGCCTATGCATGAAAAAGTATATTTCACTTTTTAAAAATTAATAGTGGTATTTTTCATGTGCTTTGAAAATTTTTGAGTGTTATAGATGTAAAAACTAAAGTTTAGGTGTTAGATATGTAAATACATCTGAATTATTTTTATGGATGCAAATGATCCAAAATAGTGATTACGTGGTATGTTATGTAAATGACCTAAAAAAGATGTTTCGTGTACATCAAAAAAGAAAGATGTGTTTTTATCTTCGGCTAACCTAGCGGTACAATTGAGCCTCAAATGACCACCAGTCATGCCAATCAACTCTCGCCAAAATCAATTAAGTCCATGTACATTCTGAATTTTACCTGGGTAAACCCAGCTTAATAAATTGGACCTGGACTTAGCTTTGGCCCACTAGCCCAAGCCAAATTGGTCCCATCCAGGCATATTTCAACCTATGGCTGCCTCCAAATTCCCCTTTGAGCCAATCCATGATGGTCAATTAAGACTAATGTATTGGACTGAGCTTAGCCATGCCAATTTTCACAATCAGACTGTGGCCCAACCTACAACAGTTTCCCAAGCATAGTTGGGTTAATTAAGTAAATTGGTTAAATTTGGCTAAGTCTAGGGGGAAAGATGGGTGCAGAAAAATTCAAAAACCTGATTAAGAAGTGAAAAAAGGCCTTCAAATCCCTAGACCTAAGCAACCAGATGATGCAGGCAAGATCGGTGAGCCCAACTACTACCATACCATGGAAGTGTCAACCACTTGATTGAAGATTAGTAAAACATTGAGGATTGGGGAAAACAAATATCAGATGGAAGACAAAGTTTTCCCATAAATTCTTGATACATGCAGAGAAAGGAGATATGAAATTCAGGATGGAATCCTCGATTTACTAGGAGTTGTAGTTGAAACATCAGCGTCAAGAAAAGGTGACTGGTGGGTCTCTAATTGTTCCAAAACCCAAAAAAGATGATTCGACAGCTAAAGCATGCTCTCAATGTCAAGTAGAAGGATCCGGTGATAACTAAATAACAATTAAGAGTCGTCAAAAAAAGTTGCACTTACCCTAATTATCAAGATTGAAGAGGATTAGCAATAGGTTGGTTAAAAGCCTAGAAAGTCCAAAAGCAAAGTGGTCATTACAGATAGATTACTAAATGTGTTGAGAGAGCGTCTATATGCAAGTTTCAATGTTGTTGGCTTCTTTTATCTCGATCATTTTACCCCCAACAAAATAAAATTCCAAAAAAAGCTTGTTATATGGTGTCCCATACAATAGGGCATGTTCACTCCAAGAATGAAATCAATCTTCCTTAAATACCGAAAAGAAAAAGAGTCCATGCCTGTATGTGAAATGGGTACATTCTGCATTTGAAGCAACACCCGCTACTATGATGTCACTATAACATAACCAAGAGACTTGGAGATAATTGACTCGAGCTATCCAGGTCGTGTTTGAAGAACAATCAATTTCAACCAAGAATCCAATTTGCTGAATCCTTTGCAATTTAGAGGAAGATCTGCCAACATGGATACAAAAGTCACAGTTAAAGATAAAAGAGAAAAAAAAAAAGAATAGTTTTCCCACCTGAAAGCAAGTTACATTAACCAGGGTCCACTATAATGTTCTTCCCATTTGATAAGGTTCTCCTCACGCAATATCCATAATGCTCTAATGATGTCACCAAAACTGAGGGAGATACTCATAAAATCCCAATTCAACTTGGAGATCTATAAGGCATATTTTGTGGAAGAAGTAAATAAAGAGACCCTCTAAATGATGAATATCCTAGCGTGAACTTCACTAATGAAGACCCGCTCCTTTAAACAATAGAGCACAATCACCAGATTTAAAGCCACAACCAATGTGAATGGGCCAAATCTTAACAAGATCACAATAAAATCTTGCGACTTCAGCTAATATCATAAACATTAAGAACAGAAGGAACTACATACTTAGTGGATAGATCTAAAGTTCATATCAACTAATGTTAAGCGGATTATATAAAAAAGATCAAAAGATTATAGATTAGTTAGCTCTCCTCTGCCGATTCAATGTCATCAGAACAAGGGCCAAGCTTCATATTAAAGATGTCAACCCTTCAATCTGAGTTCTTTGAAACAATCACGGTTGCACAAGCACGAGATAATCTCATCTTCATCAGTGCATAAATTATATGCATGATGGCATTAAGCACTATACAACATGGATATAACAAGAGCTGGACATCTATAAAGATGTGAAGCTCAGACGAAGAGGTTTATAATCTAATGCTGCACAAGCTACAAACACACTACTTACGAAAGAAAAATGATAAAACACTCAATTAGGGTATAAATCAGAAATATAATTTCTAAAACACAAATCAAATAAAAAGTATCTTAAAAAAACAAGTTATAAATAGTTTTCTCATATTATAATAAGAAAAGAGGAATATGAATAAATCAATAAGAAAATAAAAGGTTAAATTTGAAGTCGATGTCCCCAACCACCATTTGAACCCACAATCGCGGGTGTTATTGCGCTTCGCGGATACCCGGGATCTTGCGATCCTAAGGAGAAACACCCCACATCATTCTCCAAGGCTACAAGAAGCTTCTTCTTCTTCTCTGAAAGAAACTAGATCCCACTGTCAGATGTTCTTTTCCATAAAACACTTAAAGAAAGTTCCAAAGCCGTGGTTCACCGCTCCTTTATGACAATCTGTCGGTGAGTTCAACCGAAACTTATCACTCAGGTTATTCCCTAGTCTTCCAAAAAAACTCACAAATTTCTTATCATCATCTAAACCGATGACATGTTGGATTATCCTCATTAGTAACAGCTTAGGAGGTAAATTGTAAGTCTAAAAATCCTAAAATTCTCTTATCTGAGATTATCTGTGATTGATATCGGCTCCTCAAACTCATGACACTCTTGGAACCAAAGTCATTCTTGTTGATACTCCACTTAACAACTGCAAAAAAGTTGTTTGTGACTCTACATCCTCAAACTCTTGATTAACACTAATTACCTCAAACTCACTACTTTTTTGGACTACCAATGTTAATCCTGTTGTAGTATCTCTCATGAACTTAGCTTGAATCACTAAAATCTCTCCCTCATCAACTGAAGCTAGTACTCCTCTCCGTTCTCCTCAAGGACTTCACCCTTTGCCTCTCCACTGTACACTACTGAGTGAAAGATATTACCCTTTTGTTTAGGCAATCAGGAGCATTACGCCCAAAATCATAGCATTTGAAGTAATTCCTGGCTAGGACGGATATGGGAGTATTAGTTGTCTTCATTTTTTTCTCCACTCTGAACTAATTTTTCCTCGGGCTGGGCTGTCTGGAACGCTCCAATGGGTGTAAACTTGTTATTTAATCTAATAATTGACCCTATTTGAAAGGAGGTGTGGATTTGATACTATTGTGTTGTCTCTCCACCTTCAGGGCTAGGGTATGAACATCATGTAGTGTCCAACAGGGTTGTAACTAGACCATAGTGCCAATGGATGATCTTAATCTCCTCAGATATCGAGCTATTGTGTTATCCTCAGGCTCCACTTGATCACACCTTAACATAAGTTGCTCGAACTCAACGGTGTATTCTTCTACTGAGAGATCTTGAACAAGGCAATAATTTTACTCTTCCATTCTCACTGTTGAAGATGCTTCAGATTCTCCCACCACAAGAAAGCATTTTTTTGAGCTTGATGGCTGTTAATTTAAATATTTTATCCCAGGGAACATCTTTGTACTAAAAAATTCGGTCCATTATTTATAGCTACCCGACAAACTCGTCTGAATCCATGCAACTATTAAAATCTAGTAAATCTACCTTTACTCCAAAATCCCGATATCACGCCTGATATTCCATGTCAAATCGTCAAGGTATTGGTTCTTGATTATTGAAAACTGTCTGATGAAAGAGATCCAATTCCTTCTCTCGATATGGTGAGTCACCATTGTGGTTATGAGTGACCACTTCGAGTTTTATCCTCTCAAAGGAGCAAGGCTTTGTTGCAGTTGAATGATTTTTCGCTGTATATCTTCCATAACAAGCTCCTAGACATCTCTATATAGATTTATCCTAGGCGGTATTGTCTCTTTCTATCAATTAAGGTTTTCATAGGTGCAGGATTGTAGATAAAAAAATGGTGAAATTTAGGGTATTGCTGGCAAGTGTCAAGGCAAATTTTAGGTGAAGGTAGGGGGTTGGATTTTGAAAATTTAGGGTTCAGGTTAGAAATTGCGGTATAAATGATTTAGGTATGATAGATATAGAAATAATTGAGAGAAAAAAATTAGGGACTAGACGATTCCGTTCTAGGGCACCTAGAAGATGTTTAAAAAGTGTTTTTTGCGGAGAGGTGGTTGTGGAATGACAAGGGGAAGATAATAGGTGAGTCTGACGATGTTATTGGGAAGGATGTAAGAGAAAAATCTGTTATTGGGCAATAGGTAGGGCAAGTGCGACAACTGTCCAGAATGAAAACAACAGTCCAACAACGTATCGACAAGGTATGGGCGATTGGACAGCGAATCGGAAGAAATAAAATGACGATTTTCTATTGTGACTAGCAGATGGACGCAGATCTAATGGCTGTCCCGACTGAAAAATAGCAAACAGAACTCTAAATCAGTAATGTATGGGCGGCGAGGAGGTTCACCACCTATTCCTGCACAAGCTACATACATATTTCTTGCGAAAGGAAAATCCACACAACTCCATTATGGTGAAAATCAAAGATAAAATCTCTAAAAACACAAATCAAATCAAGTTCCTAAAAAAAGAAAATAATAATATAGAAATAGTTCCCTCATAGAAAAATCTAATTAGAAAATAGATGAATATGAATGAAATCAACAAGGAAAGGAAAATAAAAGGCTAAATTGGAAGTCGGTATTTGCCGCCTCCGCTCGAACCCAAGATCACAGGTGTTATTGCGCTCCAAGGATATGCAAGATCCCGCGATCCTGCGGAACAACGCCCCACGTCAAAGCCTTCTTTAAATGTAAATTTATTGTTATAGTACTAATGACACCTTACATGTGATCATAGCTCAAATGTTAAACCTATGGATCTTCAAGGAGATTATGTCGGCGGCACTGATCCCACACTATCAGTTATAGGAAATGTTGCAACAATAAAATTGAAAATGCTCTTCTTGAATTTATACAGACAACACAAAAAATGTGATACTTTAATATTCTGGAACAAGAATGACACCAATTTACCGATACATCTTGGACACTGTTGAAAGTAATATGGAACAAGAATGAAGAAACCCTAAAAAAGGTCGGACAAATGGGCACAACCATTTGAATAAATGTGTGGCGCCGTAAGTCTAGAGTCATTTCCAAAAATTAAGCAGTTGAAAGTTGAGGCCTTGGTTACATCAATGATAAACATCCATCACAAATACATATCTTTTCATTATAAGGATTGTTGAATTGGCCAACACCTACAAATAAGACAAACTAGGCACAAGCTTATTTACCAAAAAATTCAGAATGTTCCAAGAAAAAGACAAATAGGCTGCTATCCATGAATCATAACTTAAAAAGATCAATTTCGGATCAAAAGAAGAACCATCTTCTGCCTGCATCAAGTATTGCTTCCCAACAATGAAACCAAGATATTAAAGAAGCTCTTCGGATTATACTGAACTTGGAATGCAAAGATTAAAACCTCAAATGGCATTACACAAACTCGTCAACATCGTAAGGAGGTCCATGTTACGCAAACCCTTACAAAGAATGCAATCGAAGATTGAACAAAATGCAATCACTGAAATGAAGAATTCATAAAGCCAAGCATCATACCTATGCATGCATAGCTTTTGGAATCTAAGAAAGACATGCTTAAAGGATGATTACATGTTGCACTTTTGGAATAAAAAAAAGGCATGCTTAAAGGATGATTACATGTTGCCTATAACAGAGCTTATGATCGACAATGGGCTATGCATGACATGTTCTAATTAATAAAAAAATCATCCAAATATACAACAAATCCTGATGGTGTAAAAAGATAATAAACATAATACCTTTTAAGCACTCATCAATATTTCATGTCAGAAAACAATGCAATTCGGCCTCCCAACAGGCTATGAACTACATCTTTGACAAGCTCACACAAGCCAATAGAGTGCTATATTGATGATTTTTTTATCAAAGTATCTTTCTAAGTACCACATCAAAGACATTTTAGATTACTTTAAAAGTGCCTCTACAAATTTAGCTTAAGGATAGATCCATTTAAATATTTGGCATACCAGATCACCTCAAGAAAATTACCGAGCTTTGGGATGTGCCACTCAAAAATCAAGATTAGCCCTTTGAAACTAAAGGCCTTCAAGAAAATGTTGCTTCAAAGACATCTAAAACTTTGTGTTCAATCCAAGGTAGACTAGCCTATGCTGAATGAATCATATTAAGCTTATCGGGTAGGTGTCGGCACTTCTCAAGATTGATAAAAAAGATGTGTGTTCAAAAAAAGCTTTAAATGTATGGAAATTTAGCAACATGTAGTGACATGACATTGCATTTCCAAATAAGTGTTATGCTAGAATTAAGAGTGTAAACAAGTCGAGCTAAACTCGAGCCACCCCTAACTTGAGTTGGAGCTTCTTTAATTAAACAAGTTCAAGCTCAAACTCAAGCCGAGTTCTGAGTTTAAGACAACTCATTTATTATGATAAAGAAAATAATTTTAATTTGGATAAATATTGTCATAAAATGATATAAGAAAAATAATAAGAAATCACTTCGTATAAGAAAGTGATAAATAATTTTTGAATATTTTTAAATTTGAACTTAAAATCTTGAATCTTACTTAATTAAGCATATTTTATATTAATATTTTTTAAACAACTAGCCCGCGACCTAACAAATCAAATTAGGGGTGGCTCAAGCTTTATCCGTTAGCTCATTAAGCTTCATTCATCAGCCATTTATTAAGCCAAGTCCAAGCTAGCTTGATTCAACAACATTCCTACTTGGGACTACATTGACATAACAAAAGGATAGGGTCCATAAGAAAAGAATTTTAAATATTCATTTTTATTAATTTTACATAGTTTTAGTTCATTGAAGGTTTAAAAAATAAAGTAAAATAAAATCTAAAAACAATCCTAAAATTGCCTAAACATTGAATCATAATTTATTATGACTAAATTTTAGGTGGAATAATATCATTTAGGGAGAAATGCCTACTTTGAATAAAAACAATAGAAGCTAACAAATGGAGCTATAGAAATAGCATTGAAGATAGATAGCTATATGCGGTTACCTTCCCTGTTTTAGCATCAACGACAGTCGAAGTTTGAAGCCGAGGTCTAGAAAGTGCTCTCAAATAATCACACTCCTGCATGGATCCAAAAACTTTAAACTTCTGCAATACCAGTATGATACTAAAACATTTATCACTTGGAATAGTAAAAAAAGTATAAATTTGAATACACAGCCAAAAAAAGAGATCATTTAGCCTTAATGTTGCCAAAAGGAAAAAAAAAACAGAATAAAGTAGGCCCTAAACTAATGGAAAAAGGAAGCTTAAAATCCAAAAACAAATTCCTAAAATGCATAACCTTTAAGAA
Source organism: Phalaenopsis equestris (assembly GCF_001263595.1). Lineage (NCBI taxonomy): Eukaryota > Viridiplantae > Streptophyta > Magnoliopsida > Asparagales > Orchidaceae > Phalaenopsis > Phalaenopsis equestris. The sequence continues at coordinate 311,434 of NW_018165518.1, forward strand.
TTGAGACGTAACTTTTTCTAATTATATCTTCATTGACCGGATGCAAAAAGCAGTTCACAATAGTCAATCCATATCATCAGCATCTGATGACATTAACGATTAAGATGCGACTTTCAAGAGCAGATGCTGCTTGCAAGGCAAATCAAGACATCCATTACATGAATTCCTCTCTAATGGATGTCACTAATACGAACTAATTCTCTAGGTGTGGCTAATTCCTTGAGCTACGTGATCGGGAGA
>NW_018165518.1:311683-339734 GCF_001263595.1 Phalaenopsis equestris
AGAAAAAAAATGGCCTCATTTCATTTTCTCCAGTTCCTTGGAATACCAAAACAACCAATTTTGTTCGACGTTTAGTGCAAAATTAGAATATTTTTTTTTATTCAAAAAATTTTTCAGGTTTTGTAATTTATGATGTTTTTTTATACAAATATAAGATAATTTCATAGGGAATGAATCTGCAATTGGGCTAGCATAGGATAAATTCAGGCCATATGGCCGTCTATTTTAAAAACACGTAAGCTATAACTTCTAACCCACTCAAAATCATTCTCAAGTTCCTTTGATATCTAAAGATTTCAAATCAATGTGTTTCAAAGCAACACCAACAATCATTTCAAATCATATTCGATAATTGCAAAAAAAAAAAAAAAAAGTACTTGAATTAAGCATGATTCATTCGATTTAAACTCATTGTGAACTCTGTTCTACTATACATGTTACCAATGATAATATAACATTATTAAAGAACTAGCTGTGAATCAATTTAAGCTGTTGCAATTAACTAAGAGAAAGCTGAGTGCTAGGCACACCTGATTTTATGATCAAATAAAAAAAACAATAACCCTATAGCAGAGTGGCCATCTTGAACTTTTTGGATGTGAACATCATGGAGAAATATGCCAATTGTTGAGCATGGTCATTAAAAACAAATGCTAAAAATGCTTTTAGTATGTACCAAAAGTCACGTGGTGCAAGAGTCTAAGATCCACAAGGACGAACATTTGTTGTTTTGTAGAAATGTAAACTGTAAAAAGTCTATAATTTAATCTTTCCATGAAAAGGACAACAATTTTAAAACTTTGCACATAAGGTAAGAAAAAAAAAGTCCTATTTTGCGAACAACGGAAACCAACTATGCCATATATGTCAAGGCTTTTGAACTAAAGAATATATGTAGTGCTTCTTGAAATTTAGGTTATGGAACTGTGTGAATTCCCTTTTGGCAGCGTAACTTCATAACAAAATAATAATATGCATACAACAAGGGTAATTATCAAGAATTCCAATTACACAAAATACAAAAGATTAAATACTACTATCAAGAAGCAAAACCATCCAACAGTACAGGAGAACAGCATTTGAGATAAAAAAAGGTCTCGTTTGGACTACTTTGCTTAAATCCTAGTAAAATTGAACAACATATTTTTTTGATTATATCCACATCTAGTGAGTAGAATCTCAAATATCTTATTAACCTAAACATCATCACCCAGACTGTTCCCATAAAGTCATCATTTTGTAGAGCATCGTGATCATTTATTTCTTCACGGATAGGAAGGAGGTGAGGAACATTAAGAATCAGAGAATCAAATTCCATTGAACTTCCACGATAGGCATCCTAGTATACAAATTGTGTATGCTATAGTAGTAATATGAGGGTTGGCTAATAAAGTCAGTAGCAACACCAATGTTTCAAAAACCCTAACAAATTTGCCCAAGTTGCTGGTTCTTGTTTGTAAAGTAGGTTAAACTAGTGTCCTTGTTTGCAATGTTTTACAACTACTATCCTTTTCAATGAAAAAACAAAATTATATGGTTTTATACATATAATCCTATTTTATTGATCTTTTAGGAGAGTAAGCAGACTCTGATGTGAAGCCAATTCAATCATGTAAATTTAGAACCGTGATAGCAATGACCAAGCTCAGAAAAATATAAATATGTAAAAACTTCCTACCAAATCAATGCAAACTGGTCCCCCAAATAAGTGAAACCAAATAAAAGACTAGAAATAGAGATCACATACAGCTGGACAAATGCTACAAAAACAGATCACTTAATATTTCAAAAAATGAGGCAATGCAATACAAAAGCCCTGGCAGCTAAAAGCAGTATCCTTTCAAAGAAGAAAACAACAAAAAATAGTTTTTATACCTCGGTGCTTAAGAAATTATGAAAAAGAATTATCCGAGGCGACCAGCTGATTACTTCCGGCTTGACCTAAACTAGACAATACATTAGAGTGAGAAGAAATTATTAAACTTCAACAAATATAAAATAATATCAACATTGTCACGGTCATAAATTGCCAAAACACAATAGAAAGCATTATTATAGATTATCTCCTCAGATTAAATAACAGTAGAAAATTAATACAATACTTTTCACAGTTTTAATCCAAGAAAAGTGAAACTTTTACGTATATTTTCATCCAACGGATAGAAAAAAAATATAGACCAATAAAAGAGGATTTGATGGCTTCTTAAATAAAATCAGCATATACATAGACTCTCTACATCGATTTCAAAGGTCATCTACTTAGGGAGTTGCAGTCTTGATGTTAGAATGCCCAATCAGTCGTTTTATCAAATGGGATACCCCACTCATATTTTTGGCTCCAGTTCAGTTGAGTCATCCATTGATCTTGGAGAAACCCGTATCATTAAGGGTACACAATACAGGTCCATGAATACGAAGTCATAGAATTAGGGGGCTTTGATTTGTGTAGAAGAAAGAACCCCAAACTCTACTCACAACGGATTAGCAGAAAGCCACCAAAAAAAAAAAAAAAAAAAAACAAACCAAAAAGAAAATGACAGAAAAATAAAGCAGGGTATGAACGCAGTCTCACCTCGTACAGCGATATATTTAGTTTTTGTTTTTTTTTTTAATAAAAGGTCTATCATTTTATATTTTCTGCATGTGTTTCATTATTGGGAGGATGCTGTTAATTTATCCATAATCATATGACATATAACACCCTTGTTAGGGCATCATTATAAAAAATCAATTGATTATCTCTAGTTCTTCACTATTAAAACTCCCTGCATTCATTTTGCCCATTGTTTCTAGGTTTAAAAGAAAAATGGATATCAGTACATTCAAGACATGAAAAAATAGTCGACCATTCCAATGAATATAATCAAACTATATGATACCGGAGTTAAACCCAAACTACAATAGGAAAACAAATATTATTACTGAAAGCAAATAGAAGTTATAATCAGAGACACTTTGAACTAGGAAATAACAAAACTCAGCACGAGCTCAACTAGGGTTGAAATCAAAGGTGGTGATTCTGTAGTTTATGCAGAAATAATAACTAAAACGGGTTGGGTGGTGGACGACAACGAGGCTTTTGAGCCAGTGGAGCCAGCAGAAAGGTTGCGGTAGTAAGAGGGAGGTGGCTGGAAAGGGCAGCACTGAGTTGGAGGTAGCTGGAAGAGGGTGGCGACAAGTTGGAGGTGGCTGGAAGGGGGTGGCACCAAGTAGGAAGGGGGCATCAGCACGTAGGCTGGAGGCAGTTGGAAGGGGCCGACAACAAGTAGGAAGGGGGCATCAGCAAGTAGGCTGGAGGCGGTTGGAAGGGCTGGCAGGGAGGTGGAGGCGGTTGGAAGCTAAGGCCGGTTGCAGGAAAACAATGTTTTCCGGGTGGCGGCAGCAACCACGATGGCGATAACAACAAAGGAGGGGCAGTGGGAAGTAGGGAATGATAGATAAAAACTATATCAGAACAAGTTACAACCGGAGCACCTTCTCGCCTTCAGATATAGCTCTAGAAGTTCCCCAACGGGGTCGCCAGAAAATGTTGGTCCAACTTTTTTTTTTTTCGATTGATTAGATTTAAAAAAATATATGAGCCGACTGTCTTGACAGAAAACTCACAAAAAACTAACCCAAAACTCCTCCGAAAATAGATATATAATAATAGGATAATTATGAGTAGTCCAAGAGAACCGGTCGACTCCTGAACAGGGACCCAACTTGGACCAGTTCGGTCCACGAACACTAGCAGAGTTGCGGCTTTGTTCACGAAACCCCCGCGTCGGAAGCTACAAGATCACTCTCGCATCAGTCTTCTGGGGTCAGGGGAACTTCAATCTCATTCACTGAAGTTTGTGTCCTTGTAGTGTGGAGTCAAATCTACCACGTTAAAGGTGGAGGAAATATCGTAATTTTTTGGTAAATCAATCATGTAGGCATTGTCATTTCAATGCACATCTTGATAGAATAAGTATATCTCCTATTTTGGCACAACTTGAGCTACAACTATATATCGACTAAGATTTTCATAAAAGTGACTCTCGAGCCATTAGATATGTAATTTGTCTCTTTCATTCTCTATACTCGACCAGATGTATCTGATAAACAAGTATGTGAGGAGGAATCAACTTTGAGATTAAATCTATGATAAACTAAACAACTCTCACTAACAAACACTCAAGAGAGGCTTCATCTTCTTCTCTGATAGGACCTGGATCCCCTTAAAGAATTTTCTTCCCCACCCTGCTCCAAAAAAAATATTTCAAAGTTGTAGTTCATCCCTCCTGCCCAATCATCTGTCGAAGGACACACTATTGAGCAAATTTAACACCTAATTAACTCTATATAGTCTTTCAGAAGTGGCATAAAAGAGTCTCATCTTTGACATGCTAGTCCTCCCGCAGCAAGGGCAAACAAAACGCAGGTTAAATATCTAAAAATTTTGAAATCCCCTCATCTGAGATTGCCCCATGCATTGTATCGACTTCTCAAACTCATAACCCTTGTGGACATCTAATGTCAGTCATGTCGATGATCTTCTCAATGTTTGCCAAAAGATAGTCCGAGGCACCACAACCAAATACTATAAAATGAACACCCATTACCTCTAGTTCACTACCTTTAGGAACCGCAATTGTTAACTGATACGATTCGACGTCAAAATCGGCATACATTTCTACAAAAAATAAAGCAAACACATAACTTTTTGTAATAATTCAAATAACTCAACAAAAATAGAGCAAACACATAATTAGACGTCAAAATTGGCATACATTTCTACAAAAATTAGAGCAAACACATAACTTTTTGTAATAATTCAAACAACTCAACAAAAATACAAAGATAAATACCTATAATTCGAAAGATAGGTAGCCTCTCTCTATTCCTACAATTCGAGGTAGGAAATCTCTCCCAAACCCTATACCTAAAGACTTACAACTCAATCTAATGTATAAACCTAACCATAGACATAACAAACATATTTATACCCAACAAAAAATAATAATAATAATAATAAAAGACTAAATTGTCCTTAGGCGTACAAAATATAAATTTTCTCTTAGGCTAGGTGCCCTCGTAACAATACTGCTCACCCCAAAAGACACCTTGTCCTCAAAATGGGAAAAAAATGAGTATTTCTCCTCCTCCACAGTTGTCTCTATTTCTTTATTCCCTGCTTCCTCATTCTGCACTATGATAATTTGTAATTTTCAATCCTTACAATGGTGTCTGGAGTAAACTTCACATCACACCGAAAACATAACCCATTGGCTTGTTTCTCTCGAATCTCTATCTCTGTAAGGCGCTTGACTAACGCTCTCGGTCGTGGTCCATTATTCGTATCCCTTGCAGTCTTCCTATGAACTTCCAATGTCTGAATATTTGGCATTGTCATGGTTGTAGCAGTTTTGTACGACGCTCCGTCTGTGTTGCTCCCGTTGGTTTTCTTCAACTGATTCTGTCTTCCACCATTTAGGCTAGCTTCATCATCTCCCTCAATCCCCGTGGCCTTAGTAGCCGAAGTGTACCTCATATGTCGGGCTTTAAGCCCTTCATAAAATTCCCCTCCAGCTGCTTCAGAAATCCCCCACAGTTGTCTCAACAATAATTCAAATCTCTCCCTATATTTCATGATCGTCTCCTCCTAAGTCAAGGCATAGAATTGCTCATGTAGGTCTTCTTCTCGAATGACTTAGAAACGTTCCAACAAACAATTCTTAAATTCATCCCACGAACGAATCGAATATCTAGCCTCCCTCCACTGAAACCATGCTAAGACTTTTCCGTCCAAACATAATCCTGCCGTCATGAGTTTCTCCTCCCCATCTAACCCATTCACCGCGAAGTATTGCTCTGCAGGATACACACACTCATGTGCGCCTTCCTTTTTGAAGATTGAAATCTTCAACTTTCTAATTCTAACAGCTCCACCACAACTTCCTCTTCCTTCGTTATTTCCCCCCATGTATCGAGGATAAAACTCCTTCCTTCGCTTGTAGTCATATCCTCTCCCTGCTTCTCTCTCTTCTTCTTCGTGCTCCTCCACATATCTTACATAATCTCTTCTCCATGTTCTAGCCCAACCACCTCCGTTAAAAATCTCTAATCCACCCCTAATCAAGGCTCTGAGACAATGTTCATGATGGTGGATGTTTTACTCCTCATGTTCCTCACCTTCGATCTCTTTTCCTTTCGATCTTGCAACGGATTTTCCAATCACCCATTGGTTAGAATTTGCACATTGAGTTGTCGGTGGGTTCTTGAATTGCATCTCAATGAGCCTCTGCAACATCTCTCAAATTTCCCCCTGCTCTCAAATCGATCTTCTAGTCAGTTCTCCATGGAAGAAAGTCTATCATCTATAGTGGCAAACCTTTCTTTCATTCTCGATCTGATTTGGCCGACCTCTTCCTTCAAATTTTTCTCTAAATCATCTATTGTTTATGTTGTCATCGTTTTTAGAATTTTTTTTATCACCAAACTAGCGATTATCGCGTGGTTCGATCACAAAGGGATCCCATCGATGCTTTTCTTCTATTTCTCATGCCGACAATAACTATTTCACACACCTACTGTGATTCCGTCGTGACCTCCCCAAAATCGTGCTCTGATTCCAATTTGATATAATCCGACGTCAAAATAGGCAACTTTTCCACAAAAATTAGAGCAAACACATAGTTTTTTGTAAAAATTCAAACAACTCAACAAGAATACAAACATAAACACCTACAATTCGAGATGTAGACGGTCTCCCCCAATTCCTACAATTCAAGAGGTAGAAAGTCTCTCCCAAACCTAAACCTAAAAACTTACAACTCAATCTCATGCATAAACCTAACCTAAACATAACAAGCATATTTATAGCCAAAAAAAATAATAATAAAATACTAAATTGTCATTAGGCATACAAAAGACAAATTTGTTTCTAGGCTAGGCGCCTTGTAACATTAACTAAACTGAAATTTATCTCCTGTGTTCAACTGAAATTGATGAAGTCTTTTCCTCGTTAGTTGAAGGTTGAGAATCCTATCTGAAATCTTATTATCTTGGATCACAGTTTATTTCTTCAATCGCTCCTTAGTCGGAGAAAGACATCATTCTACTAATTGTGCAATCTGATTCATTATGCCCAAACCTATGTCACTTAACACATTTTTTGACTGAGACATTTAGAAATGTGGATGGTTCCACTAGTTCTCCACTATGAATCAATTTTCCATCAGGCAACGTAAACTTGGATGTTTTCCTTGGTGTACTCTAGTTGTAAGATCCTGGGTTGAACATTGCCTGCAAGATGTGATGGTCTCCCGGTTATGTGGATTCTCCACATTTGGAGAAGGGTCTGAACATCCAATCTTTAGTGAGCTGATAGATACAAACATTGCATCTCACGTTTCATCTTAGACCAAGTAGTGATCTTGTCTTTTCCCCCACGCTGACGTAGGTCCATCAAATTTTACCATCAAAACAATCCACTCTTCTTTAACTTGCTAGCATCTAGTTTCACCATTCTGTTTTGTGAGATGTGAAAAGGTCCACAGAATGGGAGCCACTCGATGAACTCGTCCGAGTCCAAGCAGATGTCAAACCTTCAGGTCTAACCTTCAGAATTCTGGCTTCTTAGATATTTCAGGTCAAACCTTCAGAGTATAGGTTCTTTACTTATGAGACCTCTAACTATCACTTCATCTCTCGACCTTCTCTAATACCGTATCCCAAAGAGTTATGATCTGCCTTCTTTTCCGTTGGAATCATCCCAGCGGAAAGGACTTAGATGTTCCTTCCTCTCCTTTCTTCGGATCTCATTATCACGCTCGTAGGTGACCTCTCCTTGGGTCATTTCCTCAATTTCATCGACCCTCTGTAACACTCAGCGGGGTTGTCACTGTGTCTCTTTCTGGTGAATTGTTGATCAAACTATGACAATTGCTGACTCAGCGGTATGATTCGGTTTTGGGTGCAGGAGGGTGGAAGTTGTTTAGGGTGTAGGTAGGGTGGAAGTTGTTTTGGGTGCAGGTAGGGGTAGTGATGGGGGTCGTGGATGATATGGGAGATGCTAGAAACCCTAGGATGGGACTAGGTTTAAGCTAGCTCTGATACCACATGATACCAGAGTTAGACCCAATAGGGAAAGCAAACATTATTATTGAAAGAAAATAGAGGTTATTATCATAGACACTTGGAACTAGGAAATAATAAATACTCAGCACAAACTCAACTAGGTTTGTGTCGAAAGCGGTGGTGTTGCAGTTTACGAAGAGATAATAACTAAAGCGGGGTTGGGTGGCGAACAACAGCGAGGTCTTTGGGGAGGTGGAGCCAGCAAGAAGACTATGGTAGTAAGTGGGAGGTGGTTGTAAGAGGTGGCAACAAGTTGGAGGTGGTTGTAAGAGGCGGCAACAAATTGGAGGTGGCGAGGTGGTTGTAAGAGGCGGCAACAAATTGGAGGTGGCTAGAAGAGGGCGGCAACGGGTTGAAGGCGGCTGGAAGAGGGCGGCAACGGGTTGGAGGCGGCTGGAAGAGGGCGGCACAGGTTGGTAGGTGGCCGGAGGGGAAGGTGATAGCTGGTTGGAGGTGGCTGGAAGCGGACGACAACAAGTAGGTAGGTGGGTTGAGGGGCCGACAACAAGCTGGAGATGGCTGGAAGAGGGCAACAATAGGTTCGAAGTGGTTGGAAGGGGTGGCAGCAAGTAGGTTGGTGGCGGGAGGGGCCGACAACAAGCTGAAGATGGTTGGAAGGGCTGGCAGAGAGATGGAGGGGTTTAGGAGCAATGGTCGGCTGCAAAAAAAACAACAAAGAAGCTATTTCCGGGTATCGGTGGCAACCACTATGACTGCAACAACGGAGGAGGGGCTGTGGGAAACAGGCAACGATGGATAAATATCACCTTATGATGAGTTACAGTCGGAACACCTTCTCGCCTTCAAATACAACCCTAGAAGAGGAAATCTGAACGTCGATGGTTGCCCTGATAAAAAACTCATGAAAAACTAACCCTAGTCTCCTCCATAAATAAATATATGATAATAGGATAACGAAGAGTGGCTCAAGATGACAGACCAACTCCACAACAGGGACACAACTTGGACCGATTTGGTCAAGGAGCGTTAGCTGGGCCACGACTTTTTTCCTGAAACTCTCATGTCGAGAGCAACTGGACCGCTTGCGCGTCAATATATCTACATCAAGTTACATAAAAAATATAACTTTCAGTGAAAATGAAAATTCAATACTAAAGAACAAAGTGTGATGGCATACCATCTTTATTTCCTTTCGATGCCATATTTAATTTGTTTGATAGTGCTAGCTCTTCATAACCACAACCCACTTTCCAACTCGATTCCATTGTGTCATAACAAATAAAAAAAAATGTAGTAGAAAAGCGAGCCATTGATTGAATACAAGAAGAAGACAGTAAATAAAGTTTGATCATCTTAACTTTATTTGAAAGGAGAAAAAGTTTAATCTGGTAGCACTATTCAGAAAAGTAAAACGTGCCTTCAAAAAATAGGCAGCGGAAATAAAAGACATGAAACGTAATGAACAGCCTGTAGATAAAAAATTTGAAATATACAAATCCAAGTCGAAGTGTAGCTGCTTCTTTGTCATTCTCCCAATGAGAAACACCTGCAAGCAATAATGAAGTAAAAACATTAAATAATCATCATTTGTTAACAAAAATTTCAATCAAATAAATGTCTTGTTTAAGAAATGTCGTCTTAAATTTAATAACATATAAAGCTAAATATTTTATCTTTCATAAAATATGTTAATAATTTAGTTAGTAATCCTGAAATTAAGGTGTTGTCTAGCAACATATGAGATTTAAGGTGTTAGGATTTAGTAAATCCAGTAAATCTAGAGTTACTAAATCTTGAATGGGTTAAATTTGAAAATTTGTCAAAGAATTTACTAAATCTTGTAAATCCAATAGAACTGCTGGCAATTTCTGCAAGGATTGAAGAAGTCGATATGGCTATTGGAGACAGTCGAAAGCCCGCGAAGTTAAATCCCAAGCCCCATGAATTTAATCTACCAATTCTTAGAATTTAAGATTTACGGGATTTACAGCCGAAATCTGAGGAATCCGGATTTACGGCATCCAAGGATTTATTTTATCCAAAATGATTGTCTGGCAGCATTCTGCTTAAATCATGGGTTAAATCCATCGCCAGGGAGCCCCTAAATTTAATATCACTACTTAAAATTCAGAACAACTGTAGCAGAACTAATGCACTGTAGTCAACTCTCTTTTTTTCCCACTAAGCGGGCATGGAGTGGAAGTGATGAAAACAAAGAGCAGCGATTCTGTAGCAAATTATATATGTATTAACAGACGTTAAGCTAAATACATAAGCATTCCCTCATTTCAAGTTCTGATGCGGGCGTTCAAGCCACGTGACAGCGATCAAAAGGATCGCGGGACTGCACGGGATCGCAGCAAACAGTCCGCAAGCCAGGATTAATTCCACATATTTTTATTCTTTTTTTGTTATTACAGATTTCCTATTTTATAATTAACTCATTTCATATTAGAAGACTTAAATGTATTGTATGGCAGCTGATTGTATTTTAGTTTTGTTGACTTTATGAATTTGAGAAACTTTTCTTTGTTTTATATTGTTCGGAGTGTTGTATCATTCATTTTGCAAGTGGTGTATTTGTATCTTGCTCAGGAACCAGGCGTGGGTTTCCGTCACCGTTTCATCGTTCGGTCATTTTTTTCAGTCCGGTCAGCAGCCAAACTCCTCCAACATGCTGTCCATCAACAGGTTTTATCTCCTCTCCCCATCTAAATGCCATCGACGACCCCTATTCTTCTTCTTGTACCATTCCAAAAGTGTCTCCCCACAAATCTACTTCGTAAACACCTTCTAAGATCCCTAGAACGGTATTAACTGATATCAAGGCCCAACAAACACAAAATTTTTAGGAATTTATCTTTTCTGCCCCAAATCCAAAATATAAAAAAAAAAAAATCTCCATCATTCTCACCGCAATTTGTAACCCTAACCCTAAATTTTCAAAATCTAACATTTCTACCTTCACCAAAAATCTGCCCCAACACCTACTACCATAATCCTAAACTTCAACAAACTTTTTATCTAATAACCATACACCTATCGAAAACTTGATCGAGAGAAAAAAAACAATCTCACTTATGAAAAATCTACAAAGATGTGTCCAGAAGCTTACAATGGAGGATATGCAATGAATAATCCTTTAATTGAAACAAATGTTTGTCATCTTTGAGAGAAGACAGCCCAGAGAAGTCACCCATAACCATAATGTTGACTCGCCAGATCTAGCTGAGGAAGTAAATCCCTTTGACCAGATAGTTTCCAATGAGGAAGAACCAATACCTTGACGATTTGATATGGAATAAGGGAGAAGCCAAGATCTTAGAGTAAAGGTAGATTAACCAAATTTTGGCAATCACATGAATCTGAACTAATTTATTGAGTATCTGAGTACAAAAACATTCCCTGGAACGAGAGTTAAATTAGCAACCATCAAGCCCAGAAAGAACTCTTCATTAGGACGGGAGAACCTGAAGCGACTTCCCTAGTGTAAAGAGAAAAATAAGATCACCGCCTGGTCTAAGATGAAAAATAATACGCAACGCAAATACCTTCCCCTGCATTACCGACAATATATGTTCATAAAACTTCACCACCGAGTCAGAGAGTCTGGAGTGGAGTACACAATTGAATTTGATTAGCTTATATTGAAATATGAGTTGGTGGAACTAGACAAGCATATAGTAGCAAGGTATCTTAGAGGATTGAGGTAGTCTTAGTAATTTGATGCAGTTGCATCCGTATTGGTCCCCACTCGATGTACATACCCTAGCTTTGAATGTGGAACAATAATGTCATAGGTGACCACCATACCTTACATGTAAACTTCAACCCCAAGATCAAGCAAAAAAAGTAAACCCAATAAAGCATCCAAGTCAACCCTGCGCTAGTGTAGAAATTGGTCTAGAGTGAGAAAATGAAAATCCCACCAACACTCTCAAATCTGTCCCAGCCAAGAAGTGTTTCAATTGCCACGAGTTTAAGCACATTACATCAAATTGCCCATACAATAAAATGATATCTTTCACTGAACAAGAAGCAGTTGAAGAAATGTTCAGTGATATAGGAGAGGATGAAGATGTCGAAGAGGAGTAATAGCTGACAATCGACAAGAGGAGACGCTAGTGATTCAAGCTGAGCCCATTCCAACAAGACTAGCATTGGTTATCCTATAAGGTAATGAGCATGAGGAGCCGATATCCGAAAAAATAAAAAACAGCCCTTGTTGTACAACTTGTAAGATATCTTGATTAATAGTTTACATCCTAGATGGCTACCACTGAAATAACTAGAATTAGATCCCCTATGGAAAGAAGGTGCCAATCCCTCATAGGAGAGCCGATCGGCCCTCCCAGGTCTGAATCGGTTGGGTCCAAACGAAGGACATCACGGGAGAAGCCCTTTCATTCCAGAAGGAAGGACATCATAGGAGAAGGCCGTGGCTCCCTCTAAACCGCGCCCCAAACATCATAGGTGCACCTGCGGCATTATTTGCACGTCTGTGGTGTTATTCGCGCAACTGCAACAATTAGTTCCTATTGAACTCAAGACACTTAAAGGTTGACTCAACCTAAACATTCCTACCCGCTAGTCATTCAAAAGGTCAGATCATAAGTCTACTCAAGAGAGAAAGTATGCAAGATTATGCTCAACTATGAAAGTCTATAATATAAGAGGTGGTGCTGATGACAACCTTTCTCAATGCAAACCGGATGGCAACATCAGTGTGATGGTAACTGAATGTGGGCTTGAAGTGGTGTTTAAATTGCCTCTGATGTAGGATGGGTTTTCCAAGTTCAATTCATTAACATAACCTTCTACAAATGCAAGGAAAAGATGTATACATCAACCCCTCCCCAGATCTTACATTGGCAGGAGCTCTGTGCCCCAAGTATTTGCATTTTACAATCTACTGGTAACTACTAGATTGCATCAATTCACATGAGAAACTATACATGTCCTTTTTTAATATGAAATTTAGATTATTATTAGAAACATTTGACGCTATTTATTAATTTTTATATGATAATGAATTAACTTAATTGTTCTAACAAATCTCAAAATGCATGTGTTATACTAGCAATAACTTAATTACCTAAATGTAGCTATCTGCTATAGATCAAAAACAATAAAAAATCCTCATAAGAAACATCTTGCTATGTTATTATTGATGCACTAAAAAGCTGAATTCAACGCAAAGTAGATCATCATTTATGCTGATAATGAGTTAGGATGACTAGCATGGCAAGAAGAACAATAACATTTCGCTGTACAGAATGTAAATACTCTAATTACATAAACATATTCATTTCGATAGAGGTTAGCATCCACCCTTTTTTTGTTTACATCATCTCAGTTTATCGAGCAGGAAAAAGCCTATGGAACATGTTGATAATAAATCAAGTAAAAAATAACATTTTGACATTTTTGAAATATAAATTAATATATACTGATTTACAATCTAAAAAAGAAAATTAACAATAAGGGTTTAAGTTCAAAATAGTCTTTTGACTATTCATATGTCGTTAATTTAGTCTCAGACTATCACATATCGCCAATTTAGTCCCTTGATTATCTAAATTGATCCAAAATGGTCACACTAGAACTAAACTGGAATCTGGAATTGATTTGTATGATCGATTAAAATAAGATCAACTTTGTATCATAACTTCTAAATGAGAGATCATTTTTGATTAATTTTATAAACTTAAGAAATTAAATTGAAATATATTTTTTTTTTTGCTAAATTGGTCACAAATGAATTGACGGGAGACAATTTTGGGATTTGAACTATCAGAAGAATTATACTACACGCATGATAGATGCTCAAATTTACCAGTAATTAAAATAAAGAGATAAAATAGCTCTAAAAAAAATAACACGGCCACCATAGGGAGGAAATGAGCTCATACCAGAAGGCACCTCCAATCTGTGGATAAATTCTAGCTGAAATAAAGAACCTGCAAGCAGTAGATATCAACTTCTTAGCCTAAATTTTTTATATTTTAAGATAGATGTGAAGTATAAAAGGTTGATCAATGAAACATGAAGTAGGATTATATATCCCAAAACAATGCAAACAAAAAACAATTTCTAAAATGGTTAATAGAACAATGAAAACTATTCTGAAAATAAAAGGTTCGCCACTAAGCATAAAAAGTTGTTGCGATATGTATATATGGTTAATATTTGAAATAACACACTTCAGCACTCAGACATGCTGGTGACACTACTAGTCTACTACTCACCATTAACATCATGCAGAAGCACAGCAGCTAATCAATGGAAATTTTAAAACGCAATGAAATATCAACAAGACATCTAATCTGGATGAAGTATAGGTTGATAAAAAGAGTTCAACATAACTAATAGCAACAAGAAAATAGGTACATCTGAAAGAAGAATTTCATGGAACGGGCCTTGTTAACAGATAGCTCCACATCTACTAAAGTCATTTTTCTTAATTCTCAAAGTGCTATAGGCATGCCATCCATATATAGAATTACCTACAGCATACAATGCATAAAAAAATAGTAAAAACGAACTGTACATTTTCCTGTTATAATTAGTAATTAATGAAAAAGGTAGAACCACATTATACTTTGTTTTAGTGTATGATTTTGTTATTGCTAATAGTTTATTTAAGAAAAGATATGAACATATTATTAGTTATATGACTGAAATTAATAAAACACATTAACTATTCTCTTATGAAAAAAAGAGAACGTCGAGAATGTAAAGATAATAAGGTCATTCCAAGTAAAAGTTTAAGTACTCAATATCAATTATTAGTTATGGATTTGAACATGAGGAGTTGTAAGATAAATAATACAATGAAATATTGTCTTAGAATTATATGGGGGCGCCTAAAATTCACAAATAAAATTTTTTTTATAAGTAAACTTTAGGATTTCAAAATTTGGGATGCTCATGAATAAGCGAACTCTATGTGGGATAAAGTAATAAATATTATTAAACAAGTAACAAAAGATATACTTGGAGATTCAAAAGAAGAAAAAAAATTATAAATAAAATAGTGGTGATGAAATAATAATGTGCAAAAAATGATAAATTATAAGAAGTTGTGTTATGAACATTTGTTTAAATGTAAAAGCTTAGAAAACTGGGAAAAATATAAAGTGTCTCTTAGAGAATCTAAGATAACAATTTGTGAAGCTAAAAGTTCTACTTTAGTGATATTTATAATATACTAAAGAGGGTGAAAAATATTTGTATAAACTAGTCAAATAAAGAGAAAATAAAAGTAAAAATTTAATTTAAGTAAAGTGCATTAAAGATAAAAATCAAAATGTACTTTTCTTAGAGGAAGATATTCAAAAAATGTGTGTGAGTTATTTTGATAAACATGTCAATGAAGTTTTTGAAAATACGATTAAGTGATCTTAATACCGTTAATAATAATAAAACATTGTATTTTTGCTGTTATATTAGTAAAAAAAAAGAAGTCGATGAGATTTTTAAGAAAATCAAGGGTGGAAAATTAGTAGCACCTGATGATGTACTAATTGAAGTGTCGAAATATTCAGGAGATTTGACAGTTTCTAGGCTTACTAAACTCTTTAATATTATTTTAAAAGCTAATAATTTGTATGAGTGGAGGAAGAGTATTTTGGCACTCATTTTTAAAAATAAAGGGGATGCACAAGACTGCAGATTATAAATGAATTAAGTTGATGTGTGAGTAATTGAACATAGCATAAGATGTAATACAAAGATTTTTCATAATCAGTTTGGATTTATGTCGGGTGGGTTTACTATGAAAGCTATACATTTATTAGGAGGTTTGATAGAGAACTACAGAGAAAGGAGAACTATATATGATTTTTATTGATTTTGAAAAAACTTATGATAACGTTTCAAGAGAAGTCCTTTAGAGTGTTCTACAGAAGAAAGGTGTTGATATGACTTATATTCAAGTCATTACAGATATGTACAATAGAGTTGTTATTTATGTTTGATTAGAAGGAGGATTGACCAAGTATTTTCCTATTTCAATTATAGCATAGGGATCGGCTTTAAGCCCATATATTTTTTGCTTTAGCTATGGATACTCTTACTGGACATTTACAGGAGGGTGTACATTGGTGTATGCTTTTCGTTGAAGATATCCTTCTTGTAGATTAGTCTAGAGAAAGAGTTCAGAAAAACTTGAATTATGGAGGTTTACATTGGAGTCTAAAAGCCTTCGTTGGAGTAAATATAAAACTAAATACATGGAATGTAATTTTAGTAGCAGCTCAGTTGTAACTATGGGTGATCAAATCATTAAAAGGTGTGAGCATTTTAGATATCTCGGGTCTATTGTTAAAATTGATGACATTATAGATGGGGATGTTATTTGTAGAATTCAAGTTAGCTAGTTAAAGTGGAGGAATGCATGGGCCTATTGTGTGATAGAAAAACACCGCTTAAACTTAAAGGAAAATTTTATAAGATGATGGTGAGACCTGCAATGCTATATATATTTGTTTTTGTGATTTTTAGGGTTAGGTTTTGCTTTGTTTGTTTCAAGACCGTCGTCAGCATTTCCCTTTTAGGGTTGTATCCAAGGGTTCGAGTTGCTCTAGTTGTATTTCAATCCCGATTTGGTGTTTATCCTTCCTCTAACCTTCCCCATCCGTCCCTACATCATCTCTCTGCACCTTTCTTCTTTCCAATCTTATTGTCGCGCCAAAACAACCGCCCCAAACCACTGTTTGTTGCAACTGCTATCCTTCAACTGACCTTCCAGCCTTCCCTACCACTTGCTTCATTTTCCAGCATTGTTGTTGCCCTAATACAACCATCTAGTGTTGTATTTCATCACCTGCTCCCTTTCATACTTGTTGTCGCCCATCCAGAATAGCCGCCTGCTGTGTTCTCCCCCCTCCCCACTTGGCACCACCTTCCGAACCACCTAGTCTACACCCCACCACTTGGAATCCAACTAAGTCTAGTGTTGTGTCATGTTTGTTACAATTTCATATTTTCATTATGTTTTGTTGTAATTTTTTATTTGAAGTCAGTAATAATATTTATCTTTCTCTTAGTGTTTGGTTAAAGGTCGGTATCATTTGGTATTATATCGAGTATAATCCTAGTCATATCCTACGGTTACCAAAATCCACAATACCTAACCCAAACTCAACCCAAAAATTATTCCCCCTTGTTGATTTTTCAAATCAACAACCCAAACTTTTTTTCCCACCCCAAATCGGCTTCATACACCCATTTCACTTGCCAACCCTAAACCCTAGCTATATCATAGAGGAGAGACAAGTGTCGTAAGCCTTGTAGGAACTTACCATGGAAGAAATGCAGCGGAAAATCTGGTGAATTCAACAAAGGCTTGCTGAAATTGAGAAAAGGATCCATTGAGAGATCACCATCCATTGTGATTGGGAGATTCGAAGAGGAGAGAGGGAGGAAAATCCGAACCCCTCCCATAGAGATGATTCCAGTGAAGGGGATGATAGGCCATGACGATTCAAGATTCAATGTCATAAGAGATTGAGGGATGGAGTAAGTTTTGGAGAACAGGGAGACCTAAAAGTGAAGTTAGACTTACTAGAATTCGAGGAAAAATGAATCTAAATGATTTCATTGAGTGGTTACAAACCGCTAAGAAAATTTTTTAGTACAATGAGATGTCGGCCGATAGGAGAGTGAAGTTTGTTGCCATAAATCTGGAGAAGAATGTATCTTTGTGGGAAAATCTGAAGAGAGAGAGAAATTCGGATCAAGATCGCCACTTGGGAGAAGATGAATAAGAAGATGCAGAAAAAGTATCTACCATCGCACTACCGCTAGGACATGTTCTTGAAGCTCCATCACCTTCAGCAGAGAGAATTGTCAGTGGAGGAAATCATAGCAGAGTTTGAGCAGTTCATACTTAAATGTGAGCTGTCAAAGCCAGAGTACACTATCGCCAGATATTTGGGAGGCCTAAAGTCAACCATCAGCAATGTTGTCCCGCTACAATCATATCAGTCATTGAGTGGTGTTCGAACCTTGAAACTGAAGGTGAAGAAACAATAGAAGTAGATCAGAACCCGGCCTTCATTCAGACGGTCGCCCACAATAGGAGCCAGAAGAAGTACACCTTAAAAATGTGTGAAAACTATCCAGAAAGATGACAGAGTTAACTGGAGTGAGAAGAAGCCCGAGAAAAATAGTACACCCAGAATAGTGCCCGCAAATAAGTATTTCGGATGTCATGGGTTTGGATGCATAACCTCCAGTTGCCCTACTATCAGAGTTGTATCTTTCACTGAGCAGGGAGCAGTAAAATAAGTTGACAGTGGTGTTATAGACAAAAGATAATGAGGATGGGTGACAATATCAGCTCCATTTGATGTGTGAGATGCTTGTGATTCAAAGGGTCCTTCATGTTAAGGCTACAAGTGAGCAGTGGTGGCTTCGCCACTACATCTATTATACTCATTATACCGCGAAGGGAAAGATTTGCAGCCTTATCATAAATGGAGGTGGTAGTAAGAATATGACCTCTACATAGATGGTGGAAAAGTTGAGCCTCACTACTAAAAGACATTCAGGATCATAATTCCTGACTTGGTTGAAAAAAGAGAATGGGGTTAGCATTGGCAAGAGATGCACTATAAAGCTTTCTATTGGAGACCGATTGCAATATCTGATGTGGTGTGATGTTGTGCCCATGGATGTTTGTCACATGCTATTGGGAAAACCATGACAGTTTGATTGCACAACATGATTGGTTTGAGAACACCGACTCATTTACCAAGGATGGAAAGCGCATAGTTATCCTAACTTCAACTGAGTCCAAAATTCTAGGTGTTCTTGCCAACGAAGAGGCGCTAATGGGATCAATTTTAGTGATATTAGAGGGTAGTGAGACAGAAGAGCCAATATCAAGCACAAAGCAACCACTACGAAAAGAGTTTCAAAATATATTGATCGACGACTTACCACCAAGGCAATCACCATTAGGGGAGATTCAATCTGTCTTCACTTCAGAGAGGAATGAGCTAAACTTGGGCTACAATTGGAGGATTTTGCAGATTGCACTTGAGGTGAAATTCCAGTTCGGTTCAACAACGTACCCACAACTGGTTGGACAAGCAGAGTTTGTTACTTGCAATTTGGGAACCCTTCTCAGGCAATTTGGCGGATATTGCATCAAAAGGCGGGATCTAGATGCGCCTAGAGGCGCAATTGAAGACCCTCCAACCCGGGAGATTATAACATTCACATCACTTTCAACGTGATCAACCTGGCTTCATAGTATGAAGATATAGAAGCTTCGACAAATGAGGTTGAAGCTTCGACAAATGAGGTTGAAGCTCCCCCAATCTCGAAAGACTCACACCGGGTGCTTGGGGAAATGCTGAACCAATTTGGTTCAAGATTTGGGAGGGGTAAGCGGCCCCCTTAGCTCTAGAAAGTGTCCCCTAAAGGTGTGGGCCCACTCTTAGTCATCCTAGTATTATATATTTGCATTTGTGACGTTTTAAGTTTAGGTTTTGTTGTGCTTGTTTTGGGACAGCCGTCAGCATCTCCCTTTTCCCTTCTAAGGTTGTATCTAAGGGTCTAAATGGTGCTTTGAGTTTATTTCGTTCTCGATGTGGTGTTTACCCTTCATCTAACCTTCCACCCTACGGGGTCACTCTTTAGTTACCCTAGTATTATATATGTTGCTTTTTCGTGTATTAAGTCAAACTTTCATTGTGTTTTCTACTCAAGGTTTTCCCTTCTAGGACTGTATCTAAGGGCGAGTGGTGTTCCAACTGTATCTTGTTCCAGGTGATGATTATCCTCATTTTTTCCATTCTCTACAAACTCCCCTCCGCTATCACAATCGCCATACTTGTTGTAGAACACCCAGAAATAGCCCTATGAATGTTTCCATGCCAGTCACCCCTTGTCACCCTGCCTCCTCTACCCTTCCAGCAACCATCTACTAGCCGTCTTACCACTGTCCAGCCACCAGAATCCCTCTTCCCATTGACTGTTGTTCCCACACCCCCTCAGCACCCCATTTTACTTGCATCTATAGCCTAACATGCCCTAATTCTTCCTGCATCCCCATCTTACCTTCCCTTCTACAAGCCAGCCAAACACATCCCTGCCACTCCCTTCAGTAATCTCTCTCAGCTGGCCGCCATCCCACAGCAGCCCCGCCTCCCAGCTTCCACCCATCTCACCGACCACCACCTTTGGGATACACTGTAGTTGCGTTCTTTCATTTCTGTTGTTATTTTTTTTTTCTTTTAAGTGTGTTAGATCGTAATAATCAGGTTATTTTTCATTAATAATATTTGCTTTCCTATTGTTGTTTGAGTTAGCTCGGGTATCACCTCCCTATACCTTTCTTCTCTCTAACCTTGTTGTCGCTCCAGAACAGCTGCCCAAAACCACTATCTACCACAACCTCTATCATCCAACGTATCTTCCAACCATCTTAGCCACCTTCTTGCCCTTCCAGTCTTGTTTTCGCACTAATACAGTCGCCTGGTATTGTATTAATTCGTCACTTACTCTACTCCATACTTGATGCTACATCTAGAATGCCACCTATTGTGTTCTCCCCCCTCCCCACTTGACAGCACCTTCCGAAACACCTACACTCCACCTCTCCACCCGAGTCTAGTGTTGTGTGTTGTGATTAATTACTGTTTTAAAAGTTGTTTCAACTTTTGTCGTATTTTGTTATAATTTCTGATTTGAAGTCAGCAATAATATTTATAATTTCTCTCTAACCTTGTTCATTTAAACATGAAATAAATTATAGCTAACCAAAACCACTGTCTGCAGCAACCACCATGCTCCAACGTACCTTCCATCCATCTCAGTCAACTTCTTCCCCTTCCAGTTTTGCCATCACCCTAATACAGTTGCCTAGAGTTGTATTGATCCGTCACCTAATCCATTCCATACTTGTTGCCACGCATCCAGAACTGCCACTTGTTGTTTTCTCTCCCCTCCCCACTTGCCACCACCTTCTGAACCACCTACACTCCACTCCTCCACCCAGAATCCACCCAACTCTAGTGTTGTGTGTCGTGTTTTATTACAATTTCAATTTTGTGTTGTGTTTTATTATAATTACCTATTTGGAATAAGGAATAATATTTATTTTTCCCTTCGTGTTTGGTAAAACCTCGGTATCACAATATTGTTTTCTTTCATATTGAAGATTTGAAGCTTGTAAAAAATAAAAACTCTTTTTTTAGTTCATTTAAACATGAAATAAATTATGCAAGCTTCGAACAATATTTCAAAATTCCAACAATTTATGTAAAGGATAAGAGAGTGGAGAAACAAATGCATAGGTGACACTGATCTAAAATTCCTAGATGTTCTTGAAAGATCAATAAGAGAATTTGAAAGTCATAAGAGATGAGTAAATCAAAAGATTAAAGGAGACAGCTGAGAGGAAACACATTTTCAGGACCATATCAATGAAGAACGAATGTCCAGAAGAATCCTCTATTGTTCCTAATCAAGTTACAGACACATCACTTGAAAAAAATGAAGAATATAATGCCCCAAAAAAAATTCCAAGAAAAAAACAATCTCCAAAAGAATTAAATCCAAACAAAAAAGTCACCTAAGAGGTTTTAGATTGGGGCCTCATATTGTGATACAAAAGTCACATGTAGTAGCCAATGAGGTGTAAATCTCATTGCAATTTTTTAAAAAAAGCGTTGAGGCGAGTCACATATTATACAATTTTAAATCAAGTTTCGGATGTATTTAAAAATTTACAAATAGATTAAACATGCTAGTGTACCTGAGTGTTGGATAGCGAACAACTTATTGAAAACTAAGTTGAGCATAACATAAATATAAATGATAGGATGGGCTTGTAAGAAAAATAAAAAGTATGGAGAGAGATATTAGAAGATGTTTAAGAGCAGCACTTATTAAAAATAAACTATTTAAATATTAGACATTGATGATTTGAGAATATAGAACAAAACATAGCATGCAATAACAAGGCAAGTAGCCATGATTTAACATAAATGGATTCAAAAGGAAAAAAAAGATTGCCGAAGAAAAGAATGCCAGGAATTATGCAGAAAAAAAAAGCACAAATAAAGTAAGCACCTCATAGAGTGCTCAACAATACTTAATGAAAGCTGATTCATAAAATGTTACCACAAATACTTGAGGTTAAGCTAATGAAAATCCTAAGGAAAGAATGAATAGATAAAATATACATATCACCCAAACCCATAAGGTTATGTTTAGGTTTAACAGTAATAACACCTAAACCAAAATATCTAGTGAAACCATACAAGCACTTGCTTTAAAACTATTTTCCTTTTGTCCCATAGAAATGATATGACTTTATTTCACTATAACTTTCAAAAAGAAGATGTTCGCATCATTCAAATCCAACCATTTTCAATGTGATAGCTGACCTTGTTTGATGAATTCCTTATTTTTTATAATCTTACTATTTTTTACATTCAAGTCTCTATTACAGAAGATTTTTGTTGGTGTAATCATTTCTTGCATATTAAAAGATAGGAGATCGATTTACAACACCGAAACAAAATAACATTTCAAGTGCAGCTTCATTTTATGTGTATAATTTCAACTATGCTAATACTCTCACATAACCTTCTTATAATATTCTATGGTTAGACTGCAAGCCATGCATATATAAAAGCAGTCCGCGTCTTCATTTTGTCAATTTTTTTGCTTCATTTTGTAAACATGTTATTGTGATACGTTGTTTTGTACAAAATAGCATCTTCATGGCACTCACAAATAAGGACAAACAGCTATGCGTGTGTTTAGAATGGTTGTCAGCCATACAATGTACTTCACACATTTCCCGCATAACCGAATAATCCAAGACTGTGGTAAGTTAGGTCTTTACAAAACAAAATACCTGAAAATCATTCCTATAAATCACATTGTTTCAGATTTTGATCCTCACCTCTCAGTCTAACTTCCTAAGTTACAGCATAGCAGCATAGGAAACAATGATGAGCTCTAACCCCTTACATAAATAAGACAAATGTAGAACAACAAGCCAAATTGCATGATTTCTTAATTGGTGGCATGGGCTTAACAAAACCATAAATAAACATATTCATCATAACCATAGCATCATTCACTAATCACCAACCAGTTCCAAATTACAACAGAAAATTCCAAGAAAACCATACAAAAATGCATCAATACACATGCCACTCTACCAAATCAAGTCCATCCCCTAATATCTACTACTCTCCTCCACCCAACACAGTACTAAAAAGCAAACAATCACAGTACAACTTCTATTCATAATACCCCGAATGCATTTACACAGCGGAAGAATTCTGGATTTCAAAAAACCGATCAATTTAAACACAAACAGAGCAAATTCAAAGAATCTAATTAATAGAACACAACAACGCTGCAAGAAAGACTACACAGCAGGATTAGATGACATGTTCTCGTTCTCCTCTGCAAAACCTATGATCTAATTTTGCAAAAAGAAGAAAGAAATCTAAACTAGACGGAAGACCTAACCGATGATCATTCCTATGGTGACCAAAGTGAGCAACCCCAAGATGAACTTGCTCCGGCCCATGCCTCCTCCCTCTTCCTCTTGTTACTCGCTGCTCTGCCTTCTGTATTCCACCAGAAGCCCTTTTCTCGCTGGATTTGCAGGAATGAAAGTAAAGAGATGGGAATTCAACGGAGAGACGGAGGTAGTGCGTGCAACGGCAGCCAAAATCCCCCTGAAGTCTAACGGCGAGAAAAGGGAAAACCGCTTTGCGCTCATTAAGAAGAAATTTATTAGTCAACTTCGGAATTGGAGGGTTTCACACACTTCATTCATAACGCTCGAAAGAGTTATTTGCATATGACATTAAATAAATTGTTATTTTAATTTAAAAAAGTGAAATACACCTATATGTAAATAATTAAAGTTTAGGTGTTAGAATGTAAATGCATAGAAAGTATGTGCTATGCATGTAAATCTTCCTTTTTTATTTCCTTTAGCAATAAATGAGTTAGTCAAAGTAAGTGTAAATATAAGAAATTTTGATTTTTTTATTGTTTTAATTTTGATGATATATGTGTAATTTTTAATATGTTGTAAGCATGTTGTATTTGATCAATTTGAAGGAAAAATAAAGGTATTTGAATTCATAAGAACTAATTTAACCGTTTAATTAATTTGCCTAATTAAAAGTCAACTTAGTATGATAATATCTATGTATTTGAATAGATTTATGCAAATCATAAGAAGTTAGAGTATTGCAAAGTTGATAATATTTCCATAATGTTAATCAAAAGTACTAAAGAATGTGCTTTCTTATGACTTGTGAATGGATAATACAATAATGTAATAGATATTAACTATGAAAAATGTCTCGTGTAGTTGAAGAAGTGTCTTAAGATGTACTGTAGGAAATCAATCTTGTTGTTTTCTTGATGGTGAAGGAGATTATGTGACTAATAAAAGGGTTTTCAAGCATTTGTGGCTTATAGACACATAGGGGCATAAATGAGCCTAGCTCAGGCAAACTTGTTGTGTCTTGGCATTAGACTAATTTCATTGTTTTGGTGTCTCTATTTATCTTATTTTTTACATCATTCATGATTCATGAAAAAGCATGTTTTTGTTTAGCTCGTTCAAATTCAAGCCAAGTATAAGTCAAATTCAAACCAATAGAAGGAGAGTTTGAATAATTGGAAATAAATAAATAAATAACAAAATATGAAATAATTGAACAAGCTTTTATTGGTGTTTGCTTCATTGAAAAAAAAAACTCAAATTGAATGAATCAAATACAAACTTGCTAGTGGACAAACTTAAGCTATTTACAAATAACTTTATTGACATCCTTATATAAACTATACGCTGGTGGGAATCAAATAATGAAAGTGAGGAACATCGAAAGTCACACAATAGTCGGTAGTCTGTTAAGTCAATCTTTTAGTAAAATGGAAGATCAGGAGTTCAAAAAGATTGATCATAATGATTAAAGAGTGTTAGGCATTAAGGGCGATGATACACAAAGAATGACAAAAATCATTTAAATATCTTCATCTACATATCTTCATCTAAATTACACATATTAACTTCAACAAAAAATTATCGAAATAAATCTACAAATGTATCTATAAAAAATAAAATAAGTAAAAATGCTACATAAATGATGGTTTTGTCCCAAACTAAGGTTTCATCCAACCATAAATATTACAGCTAGCTTCTTCACCCTCTTCTCCAGCTATGAATGAATGTCTTCCAAACTTGTTCCTATAAATTACCACCCACCCCTCTTCCTTGGAAAACACATTCAATGAAGTGGAATCCTCCTCTTCGCACAAGTATATATTCACTAGTAGCCTCGTAACCAGCCCTTAGCCTCGCTTTTATGGGCTTCTTCACCTTCATCTCTTAAGATGATAGATTTTCCACCAATATCTCATGTTACCTCAAAGTTAAGCTTCACCTTACCATCCAATAATGCTTCCTTTTCATCTTTGCTAACCTTAGCTAGAAGGAGGCTCTCACCTCTCTAATCCCAACTACTAAAGTCTTTGAACTCAACTTGGTTTATTGTCATAAGAGTTAGTGAAATTTCATAGAAAGACCTCGATAAAGGCTCCAAATAATGGAAACTCTCTCTGATTGAATACTTGCTTGATAAACAAAAGTCCTATTGTAGAATTTGCTAAATATCATCAAGAAATGCTTAGGCCCTCAAAAGGTAATTTACAATTCATGCTTTTAAATAAGGTTTTTGCTTATCATACCTTTTCACTAAAAGGAAAGCAATGATTATCTTTTGGTAAACCCTTCATCTTAAAAAAAACCATCCCCTAACTTCAAACACGATGGAAAGGTTCAAGGTCCAAAATCTTCCTCTTTGATATTATAAACCTTCAATTATTACAAAAATTACTAGTGAAATTAATCTTTGTCGAGCTTTTGACACTCTTACAACTAAGAAGACAAACCTCACCTTTATTAATGTCCGCATCCAAGTACAAATTAACTCTCCCCTTCCTAAAGAAATCTAAACCTCTCAAAATGGCAATAGTTAAGCCAACTAACTATAATATGAGTACAAGCCTATTACTAGCTCCAGTTGTGGGTCCTTACATTTGCTATACTTGTGCCCTACAAACCCTCCAATGAACCCATCCCACCACTCTGAACTCATGGTCACAATTATAGCAATTCATGTAGAAAATCTCATATTTTATTGCCATATCAAAATGTCATAATTCCCTTGCACTCTCCTACCTATCTTCCTCCATCTATAGACGTTATTCCCCCTGCCCTTGCCCTTCTAGATCAACCTCTCCTGCTCTTTATTCTTAATATACACTCTTTTGATGCCTCCTACACTTTCTTTGACCACTCCTCTCTTAAAAACCTCACTCTGCCCTCCATGCTAACACCCTTCCCTAAATCCCCACTTTGATATATTGCCAATTATCCCAAATTTTTAGGTACTTAGCATCTCACGAGCCTTTTGCACTTATTCTCTTCCCTTTAATAGCTATATAGAATGTTTATGGGTTTTGTGGTTTGGATTGGGTTCTTAATTGTAAGTCCCCCATTTAATCTATAAATTTATACTTTTTATGTATCCTTAAAATAAGAATTAAAGCCCCCTCCTCACTAAGTCTTTATTTAAAAATACTCGTCAACACTTTTTCACTAAAAGCAGGCATAATAATTTCACTATTTATATGTACAGCCTCAATGGTTGCACGCGTGTATTTCCCACAACATAAGACCTACGAACCTCTTGGGTGATGACCAAAGGAAAATATGTTGAGATTTTCATACCTATTTTATACTGTTTTTAATGATATTGCACTTTAAAGAAAGGTATTTTTGATGTTTTGTTGCAGGAATGATGAATTATGATCAATGAAGCAAAAAGATGCAAAAATGAGCTAATTTGGAGCGAAAAGGACCAAAATTTGGAGATTTGAACTAAGGGCGCCGAGACGCCCTCGATGCCGCCGACGGCGATTTTTTCCCAAGGCTACAGGATAAAATTCTCCAGAATTCTACCGATGGCGAGCTCGGTGGTTCTGCCTACTCAAGCTTTGGATAATGCAAAATTTTGAAGGGATGCTTACACAACTCTTGGGAAAGCTCATCCACAACTTTAAAAGACTATTTTTGCCAAAAATTGGAAGAAGCTGGAAGAGGGGAGACTTAAAATTGAAGTGTAACCAAGTGTAGAGAGTGTAATTTTTAAGGAATTCTTCGAGAGATTGTAAGGGTGGAGGGAAAGTGAGAGATTTCTTCCTCCTTGCTGTTTCAAAGAGGAATTATGTGTGCTGTAAAGAAAGGAAGAGATTCAGAGGAACTTCGAGTAGTGTTCTTGGGGAGAAATTAGAGATAAATTATTTACTTTTTCTAGTTTGTATGCCTTTGATTTTCTATATGAATTCTGAGTTTTGTTGTGTTTTCCCTATGAGATATGAGTTGTTTTCTCTGTCTTTTTCCTTGTCTCGAGATTTGTGAAATGGTGATTTGAATTGGTGAAGCCATGAAAATGTCTAAGAAATTGTGATGATCTTTTCACTTTGATGATCTTTTCACTTCAATCTTAATTTACTTTCAATCTGGCTAATTGATTTGTTAAAATATGTTGAGTTTTACAACTAAGGTGAATATTACATTCAAGGTTCAGGGAGGTCAAAGCCCTTGGAAGTTTAGTGCAAATAAATAGAGAAATAATATTATCTGGCGTAGAATTGGAGATTTTAGAGTGACAGACTAAAATCCCCAATTCGGTCCTATCATTTAGGTGTTGATGTGTAGATGTTAGCCCTCAGGTAAGGGGAACGTGGGAGCTCCGAAATGAGAGCCGGTATCCTCCCAGCCTAGCAGCAGAATCAGTAACCAAGCATAGGATTAGTCAATGTTCTTTATACCTGGACCAAAGAGTAAAGAAGGTATGCTCCTATTTGACACAATATAAATTGAATTATTTCATTTTATCCATTCACTATAATTTCTTGA
>NW_018165518.1:339790-347297 GCF_001263595.1 Phalaenopsis equestris
GTTATTTATTAGTTATTAAAATTATATATTTATTTCAATTGCCTATTAATGATAGATAAGCAAATTGAACTTCGTTGTTGCGATTAAAGTATTATTTTTCTAAAATCTTAGTTCGCAGTTCTAAACCACTCCCTGTAGGATCGATATCTAGGACTCCATTAGAGCCCTATATTACCTGAGGGATACATATACTTGCGTTGATAAGTGTGACTTTACAATTATTGAATATTTATTACGTCCATATTTATCTTATATTTTTAAGCATATATAAAGTCGTCGGTAGAGATACGAAATGAACGACAATCATTCAATTTATTTCCAAGTTTTTGCATGTTTCATCATTTCTTATATTTGTTTCTTGCTAGGGTTTGGAAGTTAATTTATTCAAGATAGTATTTGTCATCTCTCTTCTCTAAATGAGAGTTGTATTTGAGAGTTTGAGTGGTGCTTCATTTGTATCTCACTCATGGGTGGTGATTATTTTCCCTATCCCCTTTTATATTTTCCTCACATCGCTTCTAGTAGTATTCCATTACTGCAACCACCACCAAATAGTTGTTTATTGTTATTTCCCTATAGTTTTTCTATCTTACAGTTGCTACCTCAGCTTGTCGATGCCATCCTTAATAGCATGGAGTTGTTTTCTTGCTCGTTCCAGCACCCACAACCATCCCTACCACTTGTTATTATTATTTTCATTTTTTTCCAATCATTTCTACCAGTTTTCAACCATCACAATTGCCCCCAAACCCCTCTTCCTTATTTCTACCACCCCAAACAACAAGATGTCTTTGCTTGCCTTGTTCTCCTCTTATTGTTCCTGCTCTTTTCTGCTTGTTTATGTTTATAACAATAAACCACCATTGTTATGTCTTTGTTTCCCCACGGTCCAACCCCTTCTATACCTTATCACCACCACTCTAAGATCCACCCTTGTGGACGTCCATGTGTTATGTTAGTTGTTGTTTTCCCTTTCAATCCATCAGATGTCTCGAAAGATTTTTATTTAAATAATTGGTTACATCATTTAAAGAGTAATATATTGCCTTGAAGGGACTAAATATTATCTTGAAATGACTGCAATTATTTAGATGATGAAAATGTTTAATTTTTATGGATCTACGTGAACAAAAAATTTATCCCTTATCTTTATGGGTATAAGATAGGTTTTATTTTATTATGGGGTACGGTATCCCTACAAGTGCAAGCCCTTTTAACTAATTACATCTCTAGGGCTGTGAACTTTATATGCTCAGGCAAGGTCGGAGAAAGTCCTAGAGAGGCTCCAAAGAAGATACAAGAAATTCTAAGGACCCACACAATTGGCCAAGACCGGGTTACATCCCAGGGAGGTCTAAATGACAACATGAAAGGCAAAAAACCAATTTGTTCTAAGGGACCCAACTCATAAGCTAATCGTCCGGAATACACGGCTGATTGTCTGCATTGAGGATCTCTCGAATGTAAACAAGTACGAAGTTCAAATGATCAAATGATGAGGTCTCTAGAGGTAGTCCTCTTTCCACTGGCGACAAGATCTGCAAGATGGACAGTGAAGAACTCTCTAAAAATCTTGGCGACCACTCTCAGATAGTGACAAGATTCACACTGGGAGGCAAGACTAACAAGGACTAATGCCCGCTCGATCGGACAATGCGTCGCAAGCACCCGAAAGGAACAAAGGTTAATACTCAGACATTAAAGACAAGGCGGCCCCCAAAATACATGGTCTAACCCGGGAGCAAATATCTCTGAGGGCCAAATTCTCAGATAAAACAAAAAATTCTACAAGCCCAAGTGGCAAAATTAATCGCAAAAAATCAGAAGGTCTTATTTCATTAATATGTAAAAAATTACAATTTTTTTCATATAATAATAACAAGCTTTTAGAATAAATGAGAAAAGAATAAGAAAAATATGCTCTTAATTGATTTGCCTTTAACGAGTAGTTGATACTTACTCATCACCAAGGTCGCCCACTTCTTCAAAGGCTTCATCTGATTTGTCAGAATCAAATTGGAGAACTCGTATGAGCTGTCATGAAGAATGTATCGGCGGGTAGCATAGTCCACTTTATGCCTAAAATCACCCACCATATCATCCTTGTACTCTTCCCTAGAAACTAATGAGGCCACCTTCTCCTCCAGCTTGACAAACCTTCTCTCCAAGGCAGTTATGGTACTAAGGGATTCCTAGTTGACCTTATTGGATTCGTTAAGCCTGGCCTGTAGAAGGTCCCGATCGTCTTGGAGCCTTATCAGATCAGCCTCGAGGGTAGCCTCTTTTCTTCCAAGCCCATCAAATGATTCTTCTAACTCAAGTATAGTTAGCCCTAAAATATGGGCACTTTGAGCTGCAATTAACTGCCACAGACTGTTCTTTTGAAGGAGGACCCGACGACTAAAATCCCTCAAGATGCGGCTAAGCTCCCCCAACCATAACTAGCCAACAAAGTTGGGGGCCAGGCTTTGCTTTCTTTCGTCAGTGGAAACTAAAATAAGGATCGATATAATAGGGAAAACTAATTGTCAGCCCCTTGGCCTCCTAATCAAGATCCTCCTTGTTTCTTTCTTGTTAAGGGAGGAGGACGTGAGACCTTTTATGTCCTCCTTCGGCTCCTTCTTGCACTAGCATATCACTGCCCTCTTCGTGGAAAACGAGGTCGACAGTCCCAATGAAGAACTAGCTGAAGTAGTAGGAATGGTTGATGAATTATTGGGGTCCACTGAGACAGGTGTCCCACACCTCCGATTTACAGACCAACTACCGCAGTAGGGCTATCATTCTTTGACTAGCCGCTGTCATGGAGTTCCTTCGACTTGGCCATCATCCACAACTCTTGCCATGGAGGAGAGAGAGTCTTAAAGGCCTCCTCTTCCTCCAATGCTGAGGTGCTCCCACTTTCTTAAGGCAACAGTTGATGACGGATCATGACAGTCGCCCCTTCCAGCTCCTTGCTACTCACCTTAACCTAAAGGACCTACTGGCCCTCAACATTCACGCCTAGACCAGACTCCAATGCCCCTCGGTGAGGCCTCTTCAATGATGGACCTTCAGCATCGTCAGATAAGTTGACTACGTCGACCAGGTTAGATTCGAGTCTCACCCATCTTTGCTTCGTAATCACTTTCTTCTTCTTTACAGAAGAGGAAATTTGAAACCCTGCCTTGGCCAGCCTCTGAGGGTCCACGACGATCTGTTTTATACTGTCAACCATAACACGCCTTAGTTATAAAAAGAAAAATTGACGAACAAATGATACAATACTCAGTTCATG
Source organism: Phalaenopsis equestris (assembly GCF_001263595.1). Lineage (NCBI taxonomy): Eukaryota > Viridiplantae > Streptophyta > Magnoliopsida > Asparagales > Orchidaceae > Phalaenopsis > Phalaenopsis equestris. The sequence goes on from NW_018165518.1 coordinate 343,068, forward strand.
TCTATTTATAGAGCACACGGGGTACGAAATCCTAAGAAAAGTCATGTGTTTGATCAATTCACAAATTTAATGCTAACAAATGTTAATAATTTCTTTGTTCATATTGTAGCTGTCGCTAACTAAGGAACAGAAAAATTTGGCACATTAATATTTATACACAAAAAATATCAACATGAATCTCAAAGTCATTTGACGACTCAAACGAAGGTCAGACAAACGAAGCGTCCTACCGCCCTACCACTGTCTAGGCAAGGAAACTTCGACAGGTCTCCCGTGACGAGAGACTCTAACAGTGGACCACACCTGCAGTCCCAACCTACCAGGACAATCTAGGAGTGCTCCACCATAGCAGACTGACTGATCCACAATGAACGAGATCGCAATGCAACCGATCACCTCAACCGACTGACCCGTACGTCGACAATCGCCACTCGACTGGTCATCTTAGTCGACCGATGCCAAGCTAGTTGGCCAGCCGATCACCATCAGAATTGATTTTCAAATCATACTGCAAATGTGACATAAAATTCATATAAATAATTAGTGTTTTAATCACTTAAGAATGATTTTCATAAATGTTCTCTCATTTTCGTCATTGAACAAAATACGTCCATGTAAATAGGAAGAAAAATGCAAATAAAGGGAACTCTTTCTCAGCTATTGCAACAATGAATTCCAGTCTTACTGTACTCTTTCTCCTCCTCTCCTTCATCCAATTCTAACTCTCGGGGCTTAATTCACAAAAGACAAATTAGGATGCAACACCTACATCTAAGGTTTACATTAAATAGAATTTAATAAATCCGATAAATCTGGATTTAACAAATCCATAAGCATTTGTGATCGATGAAGGAATAAATCCATCTCATGTTTGGATTTACGAAGTCCGGATTTACGTTTCCAAAAAGATGAAGCGTGGGAGAATAATAATAGAACACGATCGAATTTAGTTTTTTTTTAATTTGGTGTTTGGTTGAATTTAAGTTAAATCAAACGCTAAATCTGATAAATAACATACTATCAAACACTCTCTAAAACTTCCTGCATTAATATTAAAAACTATTTATTTAACTTTAATTAGACAATTAAATTTTATGTGACAAATTTATTTAAAAAAAATATTAAATTATAAATATAATAAATATTAAATTACTATTATGTACATAAATAAAATAATAATAATAAATTAATATATTAAATAATAATAATAAGTTTAATACAAATCCAAAGCCACCCCCTCCAAATCCACTAGACATTGGGAATATTTTCTGATTCTAAAAACATTGAAACTGAATACAATTGACAAGATACATGCGAATTCCAGATGGAATCTGCATTCTCGCTCACCCAAATTGCTGGAAATCCATTATGCCAGACATTCACCCCCTAAATGCCATTAAGATGGGCTCACTATTAACGACAGCGGCAATAATGCAAGAATTTCACTAGTCAAAAGCTGACACCCCAAAAAAACACTCAAACGCAGATAAAGCAACAAAGTGGGAACATCATTTGCATGCTCTCTTATAAAAAAGGTTAACTTTTGGCTTAATTTGCACATCGCAAATACTAAATTCATGAAACTGAGATGGCGAAAGGACGAGAAGGATGCAGGAGAAAGAAGAAGACAAATAATGCCACCATTGAAGTTCAATCCACAGCTCAGCGAATGCAGTTGAGACCACCCATACATCCCCATAGCAGATTCCTCATCACCTTCTCCTGCAACAAACAGAATCACAGTTAACTTTGGTAAAGAGATTCCCATCATTAAACAGAATATGGGAGTTGGCGTGAGAGAGAGAGAGATAGACCCGTTTGGGCTCTGCATAAAGGAGCTCAGGAGGAATCTTGTACAAGTCCTCGTCCACGGCCATGGGAGCTCTGCGAGACCTCGGCATGACTGCCGTGATGTCGCAAACACTCTTATGTTTCGTCTGTTGCTTCTCCGTCAAGCAGAGCTTCGCCACTCTAACTCCATTGTCTTTCCTCACCTGAAACTACTGAAAATTAAGTCATAAAACGAACTCAAGAGCCGAACAAAATGTCAAAAAAAAAAAAAACAGTAAGAAAGCGCTAAAAACGAGACTTTTCGATGACAATGGACGCAGTACGGGTAAGTAGATTTGACGGGAATGGATACTGGTAGTTCTAACAGGGCTTCATCGCCAAAGAGTTTGGTCATCTCATCGAAGCAGTTCCAGTTCCCAGAAAGCGGGATTTGCCACCTCTTCTTCTCCTGCAGCCAAATTTGTCGTAAATCAGATTTCTTCCTCTTTTTAGATCAGAACATCGGAAAAAAGAGCAATCAAAATCTTATCTTTTTCACCTCCATTGCTCCTGTATTGAGAGGACAAGAGAAAACGAAGAAGATGATCAGGACAGAGATGTAGAGGCAGTGTTGGTTATAGAAGGAGAAGAAAAGGGAGACAGAAGACTGTTTGGTCATGGCTGGGCCGATTTTTATTAATTATGTAGCCTTGCGTGTCAGTACTGCGCCTGCTTTCTAATAGGCACGGGCTTCATGGCTGGAATTGACCTTGGAGAAAGAGTTCTCTCGTGACTTTTTCGCTGCTTGCTCTTAGGTTTTGCCCCATTGGCTCAGCATACTGATTTAGCCGTGAATTTGGCTTCAATCCAATAAAATATTAAAAAACTCAACAATAAAGTCCCCGCTCTTCTATCAAATTTTGTTACGGATTCCATCATCACTCTTAGGGCCCATTTGGGATAGTCTATTTGGTGCGGTGATTTTTAAAAATGCTTGATTAAACAACGTTTTGTGCATTTTCAAAACACTGAAAATAGTATTTTCACATCGTGACAGTTTTCTGGCAGCGATCTGACTATTCCAAAAAAAATAAAAATTTGTAAAAGCCACCGCACCTAACTTATCAGCAAATTATTTTTAATCTGCTTATCAGCAGATTTTGCAATAAGTTGTAGCTACCCCAAACAGACCCTTACTCTGCCGTCGATAATAAATTCAGATTTATCAAATTTAATAAATCCTATTTACAAAGCAATGTTTCAAATAGGAGTGTTCAACTACAAAATAGGAGTTAAAAAAAATAGCATTTAATAAATCTGCAAAAATTAAATACTATTAAATCCATAATAATGTGGTTTAATTAAGCTAATACCAATTAAATTCATTGAAATAAACCAATTTAAAGTATTTTTTTCCTGCACTAAATCCGTTAAATCTAACTAATAATTAGATTTAATAAATTCTGATTTAATAAACAAAACAAACAAAAATTGGATGTAACTTAAAGATAAATTTATCTAATCTATTTATGATGTTTGGCAAGTTTTACATTAAATCTAAATTAAATTCTCTTAAAAGTATTGTACCAAACACTCCCTTAATGTCCATCTTAGATTTTGAATAATCAAATAAAATACATTACAGATTTATGATAAAAATACAAATAATTACAATTCAAAAATAATACTCAAATTAAATTATATTTAAATTAGATAGTTATGTTTAGCATTATTTTATTTTAATTATTAATCATTTATTTTATTTTTAAATATATCAAAATGTTCTGATGGTGCCATCAAAAAAATTAAGATAAATTTTTGAATCAGGATGCTCTTGTTAAATTTTAACTCGAATAAATCTTAGATTGTAAGGTTTGATTTAAAATTAGTGAAATATATCGAGGGTCGATTAAAATCTTTGATAATTACATATATTACACCCAAGACATTGCTATTTATAAAATCTAGCACCCATGTGATATTTTTGAACTAACGAACTGATGTATTTGTGCATGTCACAATTAAATTATTGAGAATTTGATAAAAATGATAAATATGGGTTGGAGTTTTATCGTCAATTTTGATATTTGAGCGAAATTTGAAAAATAAACGAAAGAGGGTGACAGATTTATAAGTAACAGTATTTTTGGTGATGTATATGTAAACGGCCCTTAAATTTATATCCCGGTCTTAATGCCTATATGAGATTTCTAATGATGCACTAGGACAATTTAATTATTCAAATTTAGCTATTCATTCTATTTTAAATTATTTAATTTATTATTTAAAATCACCCTAATCTTAGTATTAGTAGATTAATTTAAGTGGAATGATCTAAAAAGAAACTAAAGATTAAACTTAATAACTATACTTTATTGTTATCATGATAATGAAAGAGGATCCAAATCATGCAAACCCATTAAAATTTTACTTTTATACATATTTATATATATATATATA
>NW_018165518.1:347439-348584 GCF_001263595.1 Phalaenopsis equestris
ATATATATATATATATATATATATATTGGTAAAAAAATATTGATTATTTATTTTGAGTATTGTTATTCAACCCGAATAGAATCTCAAAAAATTCCACATGATTTGAGCTTCATTTTTATCTCTCTCTCTACGCGTTTCTTTTTTAATTCATTTATTAACATTTTTTTCCTCTGTGAAACATAGTTGATAAATATAGTTAAATCTAGAGGCATTTATATAGCACCCAATTCTTATGTATTTACATATATCACAACAAGAATTTATTTACATTAATACCATCCAATTTTTTTATGACATAAAAATTTCACTATTTTGTCTTTTAAAAAGTGAGGAGCAATGTATGGTGGTATATATATATTATACATCAAGAATGTGTCAGCACGAATCCCGAAAAGATCTAATGATCTAGAAGGGAGAAAATACAACAAAGGGAGTCTGTCAACAGGAGGCCAACATGCCCTAGTTACCCAATTGGATGCAACCATCCAAGCCAAGAACTAAGGCTAATTGAGCCAGAGAAGAATAAAAAGAATGATTAAGGTCTGAACCTATCGGACTAGATTGACGTACGTAAGCACTTGAGCTAAGAAGTTTAACGAAGGCATCAACCTACTTCTCAACATATCTGACACGAGGAAAGAATTTAATTCCTCATAATCACCAGCCGTCCCATGGACACCGCCGAGGATCCTCATCAGGGAGCAAGAATTGACAGTACATATGAGCCTTGCAATCATCTCGAAGGTCTCCACAATCATCCCGGAAGTCTCCTTAGTCAATGAGTGAGCTATTTATGGGATTACAATAACTCACTCTTTGCTCGATAGCCCAATCTTATTCTGCTCAGAGGAGCTCCTCTTCCAAAGATCGAGAGTCGATTGCTTAACTAAATCAATTGACCAACAAAGCCTAGTCGAAAGAGTTATTTTTTTATGACATGAAGCTAATCAAATCCAGCTAACTGACTCTGCGAACACAGTCAAGCCAGCAAAATCAACATTACTAAGCAGAAGTCACGCTAGCCCAACCAATCAAGTCATATGATATTCGAGCAATAGACTCATACATGTAAAATACCCATAATTTCCTATAGCGGCCCCCACTAAATGCCAGTCAGAAATATAATATTATATACTATATCCTCT
>NW_018165518.1:348684-358324 GCF_001263595.1 Phalaenopsis equestris
AGCTTTTATTGGTGTTTGCTTCATTGAAAAAAAAAGTCAAATTAAATGAATCAAATACAAACTTACTAGTGGACGAACTTAAGCTATTTACAAAAGAACTTTATTGACATCCTTATATAAACTATATGCTGGTGGGAATCAAATAATGAAAAGTGAGGAACATCGAAAGTCACACAATAGTCGGTAGTCTGTTAAGTCAATCTTTTAGTAAAATGGAAGATCAGGAGTTCAAAAAGATTGATCATAATAATTAAAGAGTGTTAGGCATTAAGGGCGATGATACACAAAGAATGACAAAAATCAGTTGAATATCTTCATCTACACTATGAATATTTGAATATCTTAATCTAAATTACAAATATTGACTTCAACAAAATATTATCGAAATAAATCTACAAATGTATCTATAAAAAATAAAATAAGTAAAAATGCTACATAAATGATGGTTTTGTCCCAAACTAAGGTTTCATCCAACCATAAATATTACAGCTAGCTTCTTCACCCTCTTCTCCAGCTATGAATGAAGGTCTTCCAAACTTGTTCCTATAAATTACCATCCACCCCCCTTCCTTGGAAAAAACATTCAATGAAGTGGAATCCTCCTCTTCGCACAAGTATATATTCACTAGTAGCCTCGTAACCAGCCCTTAGCCTCGCTTTTATGGGCTTCTTCACCTTCATCTCTTAAGATGATAGATTTTCCACCAATATCTCATGTTACCTCAAAGTTAAGCTTCACCTTACCATCCAATAATGCTTCCTTTTCATCTTTGCTAACCTTAGCTAGAAGGAGGCTCTCACCTCTCTAATCCCAACTACTAAAGTCTTTGAACTCAACTTGGTTTATTGTCATAAGAGTTAGTGAAATTTCATAGAAAGACCTCGATAAAGGCTCCAAATAATGGAAACTCTCTCTGATTGAATACTTGCTTGATAAACAAAAGTCCTATTGTAGAATTTGCTAAATATCATCAAGAAATGCTTAGGCCCTCAAAAGGTAATTTACAATTCATGCTTTTAAATAAGGTTTTTGCTTATCATACCTTTTCACTAAAAGGAAAGCAATGATTATCTTTTGGTAAACCCTTCATCTTAAAAAAAACCATCCCCTAACTTCAAACACGATGGAAAGGTTCAAGGTCCAAAATCTTCCTCTTTGATATTATAAACCTTCAATTATTACAAAAATTACTAGTGAAATTAATCTTTGTCGAGCTTTTGACACTCTTACAACTAAGAAGACAAACCTCACCTTTATTAATGTCCGCATCCAAGTACAAATTAACTCTCCCCTTCCTAAAGAAATCTAAACCTCTCAAAATGGCAATAGTTAAGCCAACTAACTATAATATGAGTACAAGCCTATTACTAGCTCCAGTTGTGGGTCCTTACATTTGCTATACTTGTGCCCTACAAACCCTCCAATGAACCCATCCCACCACTCTGAACTCATGGTCACAATTATAGCAATTCATGTAGAAAATCTCATATTTTATTGCCATATCAAAATGTCACGATTCCCTTGCACTCTCCTACCTATCTTCCTCCATCTATAGACGTTATTCCCCTTGCCCTTGCCCTTCTAGACCAACCTCTCGTGCTCCTTATTCCTAATATACACTCTTTTGATGCCTCATACACTTTCTTTGACCACTCCTCTCTTAAAAACCTCACTATGCCCTCCATGCTAACGCCCTTCCCTGAATCCCCACTTTGATATATTGCCCATTATCCCAAATTTTTAGGTACTTAGCATCTCACGAGCCTTTTGCACTTATTCTTTTCCCTTCAATAGCTATATAGAATGTTTATAGGTTCCATGGTTTAGATTGGATTCTTAATTGTTAGACCCCCATTTAATCTATGAATTTATACTTTTTATGTATCCTTAAAATAAGAATTAAAGCCCCCTCCTCACTAAGTTTTTCTTTAAAAATACTCAACACTTTTTCGCTAAAAACAGGCATATTAATTTCGCTATTTATGATGTACAGCCTCAATAGTCGCACACGTGTATTTCCCACGACACAAGACCTACAAACCTCTTGGGTGACACTAGAGGCAGAGATACGAAATGAACGGCAATCATTCAATTTATTTCCAAGTTTTTGCATGTTTCATCATTTCTTATATTTGTTTCTTGCTAGGGTTTGGAAGTTAATTTATTCAAGATAGTATTTGTCATCTCTCTTCTCTAAATGAGAGTTGTATTTGAGAGTTTGAGTGGTGCTTCATTTGTATCTCACTCATGGGTGGTGATTATTTTCCCTATCCCCTTTTATATTTTCCTCACATCGCTTCTAGTAGTATTCCATTACTGCAACCACCACCAAATAGTTGTTTATTGTTATTTCCCTATAGTTTTTCTATCTTACATCTGCTACCTCAGCTTGTCGATGCCATCCCTAATAGCATGGAGTTGTTTTCCTTGCCCGTTCCAGCACTCACAACCATCCCTACCACTTGTTATTATTGTTTTCATGTTTTTCCAGTCATTTCTACCAGATTTCAACCATCACAATTGCCCCCAAACCCCTCTTCCTTATTTCTACCACCCCCAAACAATAAGATGTCTTTGCTTGCCTTGTTTTCCTCTTATTGTTTCTGCTCTTTTCTGCTTGTTTATGTTTATAACAATAAACCACCATTGTTATGTCTTTGTTTCCCCACGGTCCAACCCCTTCTATACCTTAGCACCACCTTTCTAAACCCCTAACGTACCACTACCACCACTCTAAGATCCACCATTGTGGACGTCCATGTGCTATGTAAGTTGTTGTTTTCCTTTTCAATCCATCAGATATCTTAAAAGATTTTTATTTAAATAATTGGTTACATCATTTAAAGAATAATATATTGCCTTAAAGGAAATAAATATTATCTTTAAATGACTGTAATTATTTAGATGATGAAAATCTTTAATTTTTTTGGATCTACGTGAACAAAAAATTTATCCTTTATCTTTATGGGTATAAGATAGGTTTTATTTTACTATGGGGTACGGTATCCCTACAAGTGCAAGCCCTTTTAATTAATTACATCTCTAGGACTGTGAATTTTATATGCTCGAGCAAGGTCGGAGAAAGTCCTCGGGAGGCTCCAAAGAAGCCACAAGAAATTCTAAGGACCCACACAATTGGGCAAGACCGGGTTACATCCCAGGGAGGTCTAAATGACTACATGAAAGGCAAAAGGCCCATTTGTTCTAAGGGACCCAACTCATAGGCTAATCGCCCGGAATACACGGCTGATCGTCTGCAACATATGGAGCAAGAAAAAACTTGAGGATCTCTCGAATGTAAACAAGTGCGAAGTTCAAATGATCAAATGATGATGTCTCTAGGGGTAGTCCTCTTTCCACTAGCGACAAGATCCGCAAAAAGGACAGTGAAGGACTCTCTAAAAATCTTGGCGACCACTCTCAGATAGTGACAAGATCTGCACTGGGAGGCAAGACTAACAAAGACTAATGCTCGCTCGATCGAACGATGAGTCGCGAGCACCCGAAAGGAACAAAGGTTAATACTCGAACATTAAAGACAAGGTGGCCCCCAAAATCCATTGTCCAACCCGGGAGCAAATATCTTTGAGGGCCAAATTCTCAGATAAAACAAGAAATTCTACAAGCCTAAGTGGCAAAAGTAATTGCGAAAAATCAAAAGGTCTCATTTCATTAATATGTAAAAAATTACAATTTTTTTCATATAACAATAACAAGCTTTTAGAATCAATGAGAAAAGAAGAAGAAAAAAATGTTCTCTTAATTGATTGGTCTTTAACAAGTAGTTGATTCTTACTCATCACCAGGGTCGCCCACTTCTTCAAAGGCTTCATCTGATTTGTCATAATCAAGTTGGAGAACTCATATGAGCTGTCATGAAGAATGTATTGGCGGGTAGCATAGTCCACTCTATGCCTAAAATCACCATCCATATCATCCTTGTACTCTTCCATAGAAACTAACGAGGCCACCTTCTCCTCCAGCTTGACAAACCTCCTCTCTAAGGCAGTTATGGTACTAAGGGATTCCTGGTTGACCTTATTGGATCCGTTAAGCCTGGCCTGTAGGAGGTCCCGATCGTCTTGGAGCCTTATCAGATCAGCCTCCAGGGCAGCCTCTTTTCTTCCAAGCCCATCAAATGATTCTTCTAACTCAAGTATAGTTAGCCCTAAAATATGGGCACTTTGAGCTGCAAGTAATATGGGCACTCTGTTCTTTTGAAGGAGGACCCGACGACTAAAATCCCTCAAGATGCAGCTAAGCTCCCCCAACCATAACTAGCCAACAAAGTCGGGGGCCAGGCTTTGTTTTCTTTCGTCAGTGGAAACCAAATTAAGGACCGATATAATAGGGAAAACTAATTGTCAGCCCCTTGGCCTCCCACTCAAAATGCTCCTTGTTTCTTTCTTGTTAAGGGAGGAGCACGTGAGACCTTTATGTCCTCCTTCGGCTCCTTCTCGCACTGGCATATCACTGTCCTCTTTGAGGAAGACGAGGCCGACAGTCCCAATGAAGAACTAGCTGAAGTAGTAGGAATGGCTGATGAATTATTGGGGTCTACTGAGACAGGTGTCCCACACCTCCAATTTACAGACCAACTACCGCAGTAGGGCCATCATTCTTTGACTAGCCGCTGTCATGGAGTTCCTTCGACTTGGCCAATTCATCCACAAATCTTTCCATGGAGGAGAGAGAGTCTTAAAGGCCTTCTCTTCCTCCAACGCTGAGGTGCTCCCACTTTCTTGTGGTAGCAGTTGATGAAGGATCATGACAGTCGCCCCTTCCAACTCTTTGCTACTCGCCTTAACCAAAAGGACCTATTGGCCCTCAACATTCACGCCTAGACCAGACTCCAACGCCCCTCGGTGAGGTCTCTTCAACGATGGACCTTCAGCATCGTCAGATAAGTCAACTACATCGACCAGGTTAGATTTGAGTTTCGCCCATTTTTGCTTCGTAATCACTTTCTTCTTCTTTACAGAAGAGGAAATTTGAAACCCTGCCTTGGCCAGCCTCTGAGGGTCCACGACGATCTGTTTTATACTGTCAACCATAACACGCCTTAGTTATAAAAAGAGAAATTGACGACAAATGATAGAATACTCAATTCATGTCTATTTATAGAGCACACGGGGTACGAAATCCTAAGGGAAGTCATGTGTTTGATCAATTCACAAATTGAATGCTAACAAATATTAATAATTTCTTTGTTCTTCGCTAACTAAGGAGCAGTAAAAGTTGGTACACTAATATTTATACACAAAAAATATCAACCTGAATCTCAAAGTCATTGGACGAATCAAACGAAGGACAGACAAACAAAGCGTCCTACCGCCGACCACCGTCTAGGCAAGGAAACTTCGACAGCTCTCCCGTGACTAGAGACTCTAACAATGGACCACAACTGCAGTCCCAACCTACCAGGACAATCTGGGAGTGCTCCACCATAGTAGACTAACTGATCCACAATGAACAAGATCGCAACGCAACCGATCACATCAACCAACCGACCCGTGCGTCTAAGAGCACAATCGCCACTCGACTGGTCATCTTAGTCGACCGACGCCAAGCTAGTTGGCCAGCCGATCACCATCAAAATTGATTTTCAAATTATACTGCAAATGTGACACAAAATTCATATAAATAATTAGTGGTTTAATCACTTAAAAATGATTTTCATAAATATTCTCTCATTTCCGTAATAGAATAAAATACGTCCATGTAAATAGAAAGAAAAATGCAAATAAAGAGACCTCTTTCTCACTATTGCAACAGTGAATTCCAGTTTTACTATACTCTTTCTCCAATGTTTCATCCCATTCTAACTCTTGGGGCTTGACTCACAAAGGCAAATTAGGATGCAACACCTACATCTAAGGTTTACGTTAAATAGGATTTAATAAATCCGATAAATCCGGATTTAACAAATCCATAAGCACTTGTGATCAACGAAGGAATAAATCCATCTCATGTTTTGATTTATGAAGTCCGGATTTAAATTACCAAAAAGATGAAGCGTGGGAGAATAATAATAGAACACGATCAGATTTAGTTTTTTTTAATTTGGTGTTTGGTTGGATTTAAATTAAATCAAATGCTAAATTTGATAAATAACATGCTACCAAACACTCCCTAAAACTTCCTGCATTAATATTAAAAATTATTTATTTAACTTTAATAAGATAATCAAATTTTATGTGACAAATTTATTTAAAAAAATTATTAAATTATAAATATAATAAATATTAAATTACTATTATGTACATAAATAAAAAAATAATAATACATTAATATATTAAATAATAATAATAAGTTTAATACAAATCCGAAGCCACCCCCTCCAAATCCACTAGACATTGGGAATATTTTCTGATTCTAAAAACATTGAAACTGAATACAATTGACAAGATACATGCGAATTCCAGATGGAATCTGCATTCTCCTTCACCCAAATTGCTGGAAATCCATTATGCCAGACATTCACCCCCTAAATGCCATTAAGATGGGCTCACTATTAACGACAGCGGCAATAATGCAAGAATTTCACTAGTCAAAAGCTGACACCCCAAAAAAACACTCAAACGGAGATAAAGCAACAAAGTGGGAACATCATTTGCATGCTCTCTTATAAAAAAGGTTAACTTTTGGCTTAATTTGCACATCGCAAATACTAAATTCATGAAACTGAGATGGCGAAAGGACGAGAAGGATGCAGGAGAAAGAAGAAGACAAATAATGCCACCATTGAAGTTCAATCCACAGCTCAGCGAATGCAGTTGAGACCACCCATACATCCCCATAGCAGATTCCTCATCACCTTCTCCTGCAACAAACAGAATCACAGTTAACTTTGGTAAAGAGATTCCCATCATTAAACAGAATATGGGAGTTGGCGTGAGAGAGAGAGAGATAGACCCGTTTGGGCTCTGCATAAAGGAGCTCAGGAGGAATCTTGTACAAGTCCTCGTCCACGGCCATGGGAGCTCTGCGAGACCTCGGCATGACTGCCGTGATGTCGCAAACACTCTTATGTTTCGTCTGTTGCTTCTCCGTCAAGCAGAGCTTCGCCACTCTAACTCCATTGTCTTTCCTCACCTGAAACTATTGAAAATTAAGTCATAAAACGAACTCAAGAGCCGAACAAAATGTCAAAAAAAAAAAAAACAGTAAGAAAGCGCTAAAAACGAGACTTTTCGATGACAATGGACGCAGTACGGGTAAGTAGATTTGACGGGAATGGATACTGGTAGTTCTAACAGGGCTTCATCGCCAAAGAGTTTGGTCATCTCATCGAAGCAGTTCCAGTTCCCAGAAAGCGGGATTTGCCACCTCTTCTTCTCCTGCAGCCAAATTTGTCGTAAATCAGATTTCTTCCTCTTTTTAGATCAGAACATCGGAAAAAAGAGCAATCAAAATCTTATCTTTTTCACCTCCATTGCTCCTGTATTGAGAGGACAAGAGAAAACGAAGAAGATGATCAGGACAGAGATGTAGAGGCAGTGTTGGTTATAGAAGGAGAAGAAAAGGGAGACAGAAGACTGTTTGGTCATGGCTGGGCCGATTTTTATTAATTATGTAGCCTTGCGTGTCAGTACTGCGCCTGCTTTCTAATAGGCACGGGCTTCATGGCTGGAATTGACCTTGGAGAAAGAGTTCTCTCGTGACTTTTTCGCTGCTTGCTCTTAGGTTTTGCCCCATTGGCTCAGCATACTGATTTAGCCGTGAATTTGGCTTCAATCCAATAAAATATTAAAAAACTCAACAATAAAGTCCCCGCTCTTCTATCAAATTTTGTTACGGATTCCATCATCACTCTTAGGGCCCATTTGGGATAGTCTATTTGGTGCGGTGATTTTTAAAAATGCTTGATTAAACAACGTTTTTGTGCATTTTCAAAACACTGAAAATAGTATTTTCACATCGTGACAGTTTTCTGGCAGCGATCTGACTATTCCAAAAAAAATAAAAATTTGTAAAAGCCACCGCACCTAACTTATCAGCAAATTATTTTTAATCTGCTTATCAGCAGATTTTGCAATAAGTTGTAGCTACCCCAAACAGACCCTTACTCTGCCGTCGATAATAAATTCAGATTTATCAAATTTAATAAATCCTATTTACAAAGCAATGTTTCAAATAGGAGTGTTCAACTACAAAATAGGAGTTAAAAAAAATAGCATTTAATAAATCTGCAAAAATTAAATACTATTAAATCCATAATAATGTGGTTTAATTAAGCTAATACCAATTAAATTCATTGAAATAAACCAATTTAAAGTATTTTTTTCCTGCACTAAATCCGTTAAATCTAACTAATAATTAGATTTAATAAATTCTGATTTAATAAACAAAACAAACAAAAATTGGATGTAACTTAAAGATAAATTTATCTAATCTATTTATGATGTTTGGCAAGTTTTACATTAAATCTAAATTAAATTCTCTTAAAAGTATTGTACCAAACACTCCCTTAATGTCCATCTTAGATTTTGAATAATCAAATAAAATACATTACAGATTTATGATAAAAATACAAATAATTACAATTCAAAAATAATACTCAAATTAAATTATATTTAAATTAGATAGTTATGTTTAGCATTATTTTATTTTAATTATTAATCATTTATTTTATTTTTAAATATATCAAAATGTTCTGATGGTGCCATCAAAAAAATTAAGATAAATTTTTGAATCAGGATGCTCTTGTTAAATTTTAACTCGAATAAATCTTAGATTGTAAGGTTTGATTTAAAATTAGTGAAATATATCGAGGGTCGATTAAAATCTTTGATAATTACATATATTACACCCAAGACATTGCTATTTATAAAATCTAGCACCCATGTGATTTTTTTGAACTAACGAACTGATGTATTTGTGCATGTCACAATTAAATTATTGAGAATTTGATAAAAATGATAAATATGGGTTGGAGTTTTATCGTCAATTTTGATATTTGAGCGAAATTTGAAAAATAAACGAAAGAGGGTGACAGATTTATAAGTAACAGTATTTTTGGTGATGTATATGTAAACGGCCCTTAAATTTATATCCCGGTCTTAATGCCTATATGAGATTTCTAATGATGCACTAGGACAATTTAATTATTCAAATTTAGCTATTCATTCTATTTTAAATTATTTAATTTATTATTTAAAATCACCCTAATCTTAGTATTAGTAGATTAATTTAAGTGGAATGATCTAAAAAGAAACTAAAGATTAAACTTAATAACTATACTTTATTGTTATCATGATAATGAAAGAGGATCCAAATCATGCAAACCCATTAAAATTTTACTTTTATACATATTTATATATATATATATAGAGAGAGAGAGAGAGAGAGAGAGAGAGAGAGAGTCTATTTCCCGAGAGAACATTACATCAGGACTCCTGACGCAGTTTGAATTCAGAATTCAATGGTGGGGCACCACTTGTCAAGTGGGTCCCACCGTAAAACACTGATATTGACCGGTGTTAAAAATGGTGGAGCTCACTTGACACCTGACGCTCCACCATTAGACTCTTAATGCATCAGGAGTTATGATGTGATATTTTTTCTTATTTCCCTTTTGAGTAGAAAATAAACTTGTAAATATAAAGGCCATTTGCATATATATATATATATATATAT
>NW_018165518.1:358412-359739 GCF_001263595.1 Phalaenopsis equestris
ATATATATATATATATATATATATATTGGTAAAAAAATATTGATTATTTATTTTGAGTATTGTTATTCAACCCGAATAGAATCTCAAAAAATTCCACATGATTTGAGCTTCATTTTTATCTCTCTCTCTACGCGTTTCTTTTTTAATTCATTTATTAACATTTTTTTTCCTCTGTGAAACATAGTTGATAAATATAGTTAAATCTAGAGGCATTTATATAGCACCCAATTCTTATGTATTTACATATATCACAACAAGAATTTATTTACATTAATACCATCCAATTTTTTTATGACATAAAAATTTCACTATTTTGTCTTTTAAAAAGTGAGGAGCAATGTATGGTGGTATATATATTATACATCAAGAATGTGTCAGCACGAATCCCGAAAAGATCTAATGATCTAGAAGGGAGGAAATACAACAAAGGGAGTCTGTCAACAGGAGGCCAATATGCCCTAGTTACCCAATTGGATGCAACCATCCAAGCAAAGAAGTAAGGCTAATTGAGCCAGAGAAGAATAAAAAGAATGATTAAGGTCTGAACCTATCGGACTAGATTGACGTACATAAGCACTTGAGCTAAGAAGTTTAACGAAGGCATCAACATACTTCTCAACATATCTGACACGAGGAAAGAATTTAATTCCTCATAATCACCAGCCGTCCCATGGACACCGCCGAGGATCCTCATCAGGGAGCAAGAATTGACAGTACATATGAGCCTTGCAATCATCTCGAAGGTCTCCACAATCATCCCGGAAGTCTCCTTAGTCAATGAGTGAGCTATTTATGGGATTACAATAACTCACTCTTTGCTCGATAGCCCAATCTTATTCTGCTCAGAGGAGCTCCTCTTCCAAAGATCGAGAGTCGATTGCTTAACTAAATCAATTGACCAACAAAGCCTAGTCGAAAGAGTTATTTTTTTATGACATGAAGCTAATCAAATCCAGCTAACTGACTCTGCGAACACAGTCAAGCCAGCAAAATCAACATTACTAAGCAGAAGTCACGCTAGCCCAACCAATCAAGTCATATGATATTCGAGCAATAGACTCATACATGTAAAATACCCATAATTTCCTATAGCGGCCCCCACTAAATGCCAGTCAGAAATATAATATTATATACTATATCCTCTTCCATATAAACAGAGAGGTTATTTTATGAGAAGGAACTCATAAACATGACTTTTTATTCTTCATTATTGTTCATTTCTCTCTCCTCTCTCTCTCCCTTCTTACATTTTAACCATTGAGGTGTGGTTCACGGACAAATTATGATTCAACATATATATATATATATATATATATATATATATATA
>NW_018165518.1:364392-373540 GCF_001263595.1 Phalaenopsis equestris
TATATATATATATATATATATATATATAAATTTAGGTATGTAAATAAATAGAATTTGTGATATGTGTGTAAATAGGCCTAAAAAGGCAATCAGCATCTCCTGCGGGGAAGGACGGACCGCGTCAGGACGATAGATACCACGCTGCAGCAAGGATGGATGTCCCACATCCGGAGCATGGCAAATTCGTTGTGAGTAAAGCTTTTACACGTAGAAGGGAAGAAATTTTCTTGTAAGAAAAGTGAACGGTGCGGATGTGCGGCCTTTGAATGGTGTTTAGTGAAATAAAATTTTTATCTCAATAATAATAATTTAATTAATCATGTTTTTTTGGAACTGCTGAAGTGGTTGAACTGGGTCACTGCGGAAGTGGTCAAACCGAACCCACCGATCAAAGTGGTCAAGTTGAGGCCACCTACCTAAGTAGTTGATTTATCTCCGGAAAAACTAACTCTTACAAGAGATCATCATCATTACATAAAAAGTACACACATCGATCATTACTTAAAGTGTTGTATGACATTCACGTCACAATCATTGCATCAATACACTGTACGCATGCCTAGAAATGTAAATATGCAATTATAAGATTTGATTTTTTAACTTCTTTAATTCAAGAGAAAAGTGAACTTATGTAGTTACGACTATATAGTGGATCATTTTGATTGGGGTTCACCGCATAATACTTTTCACTTTATAGGATATTTTCATGTTAATACTCATGGTGTTTCATCTTGCTGCTTTTTTATTATCGATTTGTATGTGTTGAATTTTCGTGCAATGCTAAAACTTTAAATATCACTTTACCGTCGTGAATCTTCCATCATGCAACAGATCTATTGACAAATTTTGAGAGTAACATTTGTTTGCAAATACCGCATTAATCCAAACAACTAACTGGTACAATCCGAAGTGATCATTTTGATCTCATGATTTTTTATGAGTAATTAAATGTCTTAATTATGTCATAATTAAGTAATCTTAGAGTCATTGGATTCATTTTGATCGAAACTATTGATTTGACTATAAATTTAACGTATTTGAAGATCATTTGGCCTAGCAAATTATATTTCAAAATTTCTTATTATGTTTGAAGCACATTATTTAATTTGAACTTATTTGATCAGACCAGATCATCGTTTACATTATTTGATTTATCCTAGAAAGACACCTCATATGAATTTCGTGTAGATAATTAAATATTTGCAGCTCGAGCAAATATTTTTTAGGACGTACAAATTAGCATTGGCCCAAATAACTACTCTAAATTAAGAAAAAAAAAAGTAGGTTCAAATTAGGTTAATTAATTGAGATATATTAATTTGAAAATTTTATATGACTCACATAATAGAGTTAGATGAGTCAGATTTCATCATGAGTTTTGAGTCGGATCAAACCTGATTCGAGCAGTTTGACCTAAACAATAAATAAATTTAGAACCTCGTCCGACAATGTGAAAAAAAATTCGAGCATCCCACCGAACACGACACGCATACGAGCGCTCGCCAGTCCTCCTTTAAGTCCAACATATTGGGATAGAATTTACTCAAACCCAACCAGAAAAGGTGCCAAAACTTGTCCCAATTGCCATTCATATCAATGGCGTCATCAAAATTAGAAATTACGCTTGACAAAATTGAAAAAGTACGATCAACAAGGCAAACTTCAGGTTTTGCAAGGCAACAAATTTTTTTAAAGGGACATGAATGAAACACGCAAAAGAGCAAATTTTGTGATCCAATTGTTCTTCATCAAGCTCAGCGGATGCAGGCCACGCCCATACAACCCGATAACAGACTCCTCAGCACCTTCTTCCTCTTGCGCTTGGGATAGAGAAGCTCAGGCGGAATCTTGTACAAATCCTCATCCACCGCCATGGGAGCCGTGCGCCTTCTAGGCGTCGCCGCCGTTGCGTTGCAGACCCTTTCTTGCTTCCTCTGTTCCTGCACCTTCTTGCTGCGCTTATTCTCTCCAGCGCCGCTTACTTTTTTCCTCACCTGAAACAAACCATTAAAGAGAAAAAAACCTTGACAAATCCGCTAAATCCGAACATAAACCTAAAGAGAAACCAAAGAGAGCTCCAAAGGTCTGACCTTTCGGCGGCAATGGTCGTCGTAAGGATATGAATACTTCACCGGCATGGCTACCGGAGCTTTGAAGAGCTCCTCCTCGCAGAAGAAACATGGCGGAAACAGAGTATCATGGCCTACACAATCGAAGTAGTGAGAGATGTCCAAATCGTCGTAGTATTCCCAGTTTCCAAAAGCAGGAATTTGCCACCTCATCATCTCCTGCAGCACAAAACGATTCAAATAAAACTATATTAAACTTTCCTATCAAGAACAGAGTAAAAAAGAAGTATAAAAATAAGAACTTGGAGCCAACCTCCATTTGTACTCTGCAGCACGGAGCGAGCAACGAAAGAGGAGAAGTATAAATATAGAAGAAGGGGATGGGAAGATGGGAAGACAGGAAAGAGGTGGAGAGATAGTGGTAGTTAGAAAAAGAGAGGATAATTAAACATAAGGACTGTAATCTGCTGGCTTTTAAGAGGGCATTTCATTGCTCTGCTCGGTTGTAAGAGGGAAGGGTGTAAATGGCCTTGATGAAGGAATCACCGTTCCCCTGCTTCTTCTTCTCCTGCTCTTGCAGTCATGCTTATCCCGATGAGAGAAGTTATCGCTCTTGTTTGGTTGGGGCTTTCTCCATTGCTGATCACGTGGGAAGGAGCGACGTGGTCACAGTGAAGCTCTGTTCACGGCGTCCGAGAATGTTTAAAAAGTGGATCGTGGTCAAGAAGTGGACTTTGGTTCATTAATCAATTATCTATATATATACATATGTTATATATGTATGTATATTAATGAACGTTTAAAATTTATAACGGCAGAGTAATGAATTATCGTCTTGATATTGTATAAAAATTCAACACACAGTCACATGAAAGAAAAATAATCAATGGAGACACTAGAAATTTTTATATGAAAAATCCTTAAAAAGTGAAAAATTATGGAGTCTAGCCCAGTTGAAATATTTTACTGTGAATGGTGAGTACGCATGCCCACCTTTTTTCTTAATTAGAGAAGATAAAATTACAAATTTGAATATTTATAATCGATTGTAGTTCTTGGCAACAACAAGCTGCAAGGGTCATAGTCGATTACCACGGAGGTAATGGTCTGTCATGAGTGTAGTAGAAGTCGTAGTTGATAACCATGACAATAGTTGGCCATGTGGGTCGAAGATGATTATTTTATGAGCATCAATTAGACATATAAGTTGTAATAGGGAGTTGTGGACCACGTAAGGCATAATTAGTTACGTAGGTCATATAAATGAGTTAAAATGATGTCCATAGGTCGTAGGGGCTGGAGTCTGGAGGTGCACGATTTGTGAACCATGTAGGTCATGGTTGGTCACGTAGACCGTAGTGTTTAGTTGTAATGACAGCTGCAAGCCACGGGGGTCGGAGTCGGTAGCTGCACGAAGATATGCAGGGTGTATCGTTACACCATCTTTAAGATGTGATGTTGCGCTGTCTTTGGGGTGCATTGCTACACCGTCTTTTGGATGCATTGTTGCATCCTGGGAGCATTGTTGCACCGTATTTGGGTGTTGTTGTTGCACAGTTTTCTTGGCACATTGTTGCATCGTCTTTGGGTCGGCTTAGTGTTTAGATGATGGGCTCCTTTGTAGGTTGCTTCGTCGCAAGGAGTGGACGGTGGCTGATGGTGGTTTGTAGAGAGAGGTCGTAATCATAGGTGAAATATTGTAGGGTAGTTATGAAAACAAAGTAAGTGGTGGATAATTGATGTACCATATTTGATATTAGCACGCTCTTATCATCACCCTTTGAGATGAGTATCCAATGGTTGGAGAGTCAACTAGTCATGTAATTGTTTGAAGCAAGTTACAAATAGGGGCTTGGTGCTGGCCTTAAGTGCTGGTGTGTTTATCAATGATTACTTTGGAGAGAATGCGTTCACATATGAAGTGATAATCTATTTTGATGTGTTTTGTCCTAACATAAAAACCAGGGTTATTGGCGAGTACAATTGTTGAACTATTATCACAATATAGTTGAATTGGCTTCGAAATATAAATTTGGAAGCCTTTATGTCGAGTAGTTAAATGATTTCAGTTCCAGTTGTGGAGAGAGCTTGATATTCAACTCATGTGGGAGATTTTGGCAGGTTGTTTCCTTACGCAGAATAAAAGAGTGGTTTTAAGAAAAGGTACAATACCAACTGGTGGACTTGTGATGAGAAGAATCGATAACCTAATATGAATATGATATGAGTGTAGACTGAGGTTCTTTTTGCGTATGGGTAGCCCAAAATAACTGTTGCATCTGGTGTAACAAAATAGACTTTTCAGAAGTTGAAAATGATGAATGGATGCATTATGCATGAATTGACATAGCTGATTAACCGTAAAAACAATGCCTGATCTGATAATTATCAATCATTGCATTGAAAGTCGAGCTCTTTCCACAGTCACGATTGACATCATTTGGCTACCTCAACGTCTTAATGACTTCCAAATTTCTATTTCTAAGTATACTCATTATACTGTGATAATACTTTAGCAATGGCTCTCACCATTAACACCATTTTTCATGCCAAGTTAAAACACACTAAAATAGATTATCATTCCATATAGAAACACATTCTCCCCAAACAAACACGTCATCACTCAAGACCAGCCAACAAACATTCTCACCAAACCTGTAATCTATCACTCGCTTCAAATAATTACCTGACAGGTTGACTCTCCAATTAACCATTGATTCCTCATTTTGAGAGGCAGTGATAAGAACATGCTAATGCCAAATTTGATGCCTCAACTATCTGCCACTTACATGGTTTTCACAGCTATGAACACTCTCGGCAAATTCCCACTAGCATTTCACAATTACGACCACTCTCTGCAAACCACCCAACAATAATTCTCAACCGCCAACTGCAACTCTATCAAAGTCATGAAATTTTTACTGCCATTGCATAAAATTTATCTTCTAATACAATTTATATATAAGTTATTGTAGGGGTGTCAATTTGGGTTTGTGGAACTGGTCGGATCTGACCCAAAGATGGCTCGACTCGAATAGGTCCCACCAACCAGAACCCGACCCATATAACCCATTTAACATAGGAAAAACCATCATTTGGGTTTAAATTGGATCAACTTTGGGTCAATTTTGAGTCAATTTCGGGTCAATTTCAAATAAATGTAAAGTTGGCAGATCATTTTCGGGTAGGCGGGTCACCCGAAACTGACTCAAAAAATTAAACGAATTAGGTTCTTTAACCCAAACCCGATCCATAAATTATTCGGTTCAACCCGAACTCTGATTTTTTGAGTCGGGTTTCAATCTAATTGCCGCGTTGGTTCAAGTTTTGACACCCCTAGGTTATTCTATACAACCATGGGTGCAACTTGACAGAAATTACATAGCTTGATTAATTTATCTTCTTTGAGTTTAATACAATCTTACTCAATCCTTTCAATGAGTTATCTGCCTAAAATTTCTTTATTAAATCGATTTAGCTACTCATTAGGTGCTCGCATCATTGTTAAATAGGGATCATAATATTAATAATAAAGCTATTTCAATTAAAATCTTAACTTGCTTCTAATTAAGTTTTAGTAGTCAATGATCAAATAATTTTATTTATTAATCCTTTTTTAATTAAGATAACTAAAAACCATAAAATATTATAAATTTAAAATATATTAAGAAAATGAATTAAAATGACTTAGTATCGATTTTGTACATATATACATTTTAAATGCTAAATTTTTAGAAATATCACATTTAAAGAAATTTTTCAAAAATAGATTGTTTTTTTTTTTTAATTAGCACTCTTATAAGAAGTTCAGCGTGCATTAAACCTCCTTGCTAGAAAAAGAGAAAATAAAAGAAAATAAAATAAAAAAAATTTAGGCCATACTGTACAATACAATGGCTTTTGAGAATTTTCGTTGATGTGAGGTAACACTATGGACATCATGCCGCTCATGAAATGGGGCATGGATAGTGTTGGGTTGGAATTTGCTTCCTCCTGCTGTGGAGGCGGCCTTCAAGGATTCTTCAACGAACTTGTAAGTGTAGCACGATAAATTCTGTTGAGCTCTATGGAAGAACTCGCCAAGTCCATCTGGAGGCAAGTCATATAGCTTTAACTTCAATCGACGTGGTTGAAGAGTATAATCTGCTTACAACCAAACTTTTGGTGCCCGACAAATAGACTCATCCATTAGAATCATAACATTCATCTAATATTTGATCTTATTTGATAGCTTAGGAAATCTTATACAATCTTCTTACAACTCAATCTCATTTTCGCCAATATTTTCTTCAAAAATGCTTCTTTATTAAGTAGTCATTTTTTAAATTTTCTCACCATATAAATGATTGAATGAATTTACAATAAAAAAACTTCCGAGGAAACCTGAAAAACGATAGAACAAAACCCATTTGAAATAGAAAGACAAGAGAGCATGAACTAACTGTTGCCATTTGCTGCACAAGTATTAACTGTAGCGACGACATTGGCTTTATGAGTTTGTGTCCGAGCCAAGGAGACTTCACGAATCCCACAGCAAGGTGTAATTAACTAATTGCAGCTATGTGATTATACATTCATATTCTTTCATGATTCGAAGAGAGGAGCTTTTGTTGTTATAAGATATATGCATTTGTATGATTAATGCTTTCGAGGAGGAGTCGATTGGTTTGTTCACAAGGCAACCGAACGGTCAGGTTGATGACATTTAGTTTTGAGAAGATCAGATGCTGAAGGAAGAAGAGGCTGATCAGCCCAGAATTCCCTCGAATGGATTTCTTTGACCTGATCCAAGTGGCTAAGAATCGGTTGGTCAATCCTCCAGACCTTCGTTATTTTGTCTTTATCGAAATGTCAGATTTCCTTAAGATTCGTGCTACATAATCCATAAAATTAATCTAACAGTATCTAAACTTTACATTTATATTTATACCACCCAAAAATTTCATATCATAAAAATACATTTATTTTTAACTTCTAAATTGTTGAATACACATCTTCACGCATAAGTTTGGTTCGTGTCATATATTTAAAATTTAAGAACTAAAATTTAGGGGTTAGATATGCAAGCAAGTAGGAATTAAGTGGGATGCACTTGATTCTTCCATGTTTTAATCAAGTGATTTAACAAAGAAGAGTGCTCTCTTACTCATAAGGGTGTAAACGAGTCGAACACGAGCGAGCCCGGGCTCGTGTTCAGCTCGTTTATATTTCGAGCTCAAAAAATGTGTTCGTGTTCGGCTCTCCGGCTCGTTTGCTTAGCCCGCTGTACAAGCAAACGAGCCCAACACAAGTCGTTCACGAACAAAGAGCCGTTTTAAATTTAAGTATTTTTATTCTATTTTCTTAATTAATACTTTTAATTGATTATAAATCATTGTAGTCTTGCAGTCAATTAATTTTTTAAAAATACTTCTCATCAAAGATATATATAATTGATTTGTAGTATTGCGAGCCAAAAGGAGCAGGACACGAACGAGCAAATATTTGTTTGTGTTGTTCGTGTCGGCTCATTAACTTAGCAAAGGAGTCGAACACGAGCTTCTTAACGAGTCGAACATGAGCAGTTCGCGAACAACGAGCCGTTTTGACAGCCCTACTTACTCATCGACCAAGGCCTGTTTTTTTAACGGTGCTCCATGTCCTGAATCTGTAATCATAATTAATTTTGCTTGTTTGGAAGCCTTTCAAGTTTGCCATTTGTGTACTTGGTTGGCATAGTAAATTTTTCAAGTTATTCTTGATGCGTGGTGAAGAAATTTCTTTCATCGAACATAAATTTTAAAATATTTTATATTAAAAAATATTTTGAGTTCAAATTTAAAATCATCTAAAGCCTCAATATCAATAAGTTTATTATCAAACTGATTGTTTCGACAAGACGAACCTGATGATGCCAAAATTAGTTTGATCTGCGTACAACCAAGCCCATGCCAAACCATTAAAGTGCTTTCGGAGATTTTGTATCATCAATTGAATAGTCAAATAAACTTTAAATTTGACATATTTATATTCAAATCGAGCGTCTCGATGAGAGGAATCAAATGAGGCTAAGATCGTTTAATTCTGATGTCATTAAATCTCTCAAATCATTAGAAAACCTTTATGATTAAGAGGATCAATATTAATCGTCTTATCAATTGGTTGGGAAAATTGTTAGCCAAAAGACTAAAATGACTAAAATACCCCTACCCCAATGACTATAAATAGATCCCCTCCTTCACTTAAGAGATGAGGTTATAAAAAGACCATCTGCTTGCCGTCGTCAGTAACAAATTGTTTAATAATGTCGAATCTCAAATACAATCGTGATGTATAATATCATATTGAAGTCCTAGAGGTAATGTTCGGCCTCTGTAGTCACCTACCACATTTTATCACCACCCATCAACCAGTATGGGTTGCTCTTGTTTGTTGCTTGCTAACATCGTATCCCAAATACGGTCATAACATATAACATCATATTGAAGACTCGGTGATAACTTCCAGAATTTTTCACTTAAAAAAATTTGGTGTCTCCTCCGTCAACTATTTTTTGTTTGTGTATGTGTTAGATATTCATATAATATTAAAATGTTAAATTATTACCATATCACAATGAATTTTCTAGCATACAAAAATAATATTTCTATTTTTCTATAACTAGAACTATTGTCATTATAATGTAGATAATCAATCTATTCTTATGCGAACTTAGTGTTTCAAAAACATTGAAATCACTCTTAGTCCCTTACAATATTTTCAGGGGTATTTACAGCATACTGCCCAATATTTTTGTATTTACAGGCCAAATGCAAACTTTATGTTTATATTTATACCATATGAATCTTTAGCATCACATTAAAAAATCACTACTTTGACAAAGTGTTGAATCTGAATATGTCCTGCAAATCACACCGAAAGTATAGAATATAAAACAAGAGAGAGAAAGAGAGAGTGTGTGCACAGTAAAGAGTTGGTTCTTTGATGACTGGTCAATTAATCATTTACTGTATCCCCATTTATATGTAAGGAAAGTATAAAGTGTACAATTACCTACTTGTCTCTGTTTTTATGGGGGGGGGGGGGGGGGTGCGGGGGGT
>NW_018165518.1:373573-382520 GCF_001263595.1 Phalaenopsis equestris
TATTATTCTATACTTAGCTTGTTTTCTTTTCTGCACTTTTGCATGTGATTGTCAGTTTCACACTTTTTGGTTTGTGCATTGTCAGAGAATCGAGCGTATCACCTAGGTTCTTTAGCACCTAAGAATGTCTAAACTTTCTACAAATTCATAATAACATTTTAAGATTAATTAAAATTTAAGATTATAATATTTTAAGATTTTAAAACTTGTACTTTACTTTTCTACATGACCCTCAGACTATTTTTAAAATGGTTTACATGGCATGGACATATCCAAAGTCATATTAATAGGGCTCACATGCTTAGAACT
This sequence comes from Phalaenopsis equestris, assembly GCF_001263595.1. Classification (NCBI taxonomy): domain Eukaryota; kingdom Viridiplantae; phylum Streptophyta; class Magnoliopsida; order Asparagales; family Orchidaceae; genus Phalaenopsis; species Phalaenopsis equestris. The sequence goes on from NW_018165518.1 coordinate 373,883, forward strand.
TGCAGAGATAGTTGCATCATTATGCATGTCCCAAGGAAAAGCACACGTGCTTCTTCAACCTAACTGGCTCAGTATAGATTTCTACTTAGGTGGTTGACTAGTGTGATTAGGGTGTTAGAGGCTTCCCCGACCCAGACAGAAGTAAGTCCTCTATGAGAGCCTTCTGACTTTGTTAGTTGTACCCTCGATTCTTTTCACTCTAGCGACATCCTCGACATTTTGACAGTTATAAGTCACACCTCTGCTCTTTCTGCCTGTATAGGGTCATAGGATTATAGTTTTCTTCTTTTTATCTTAAGGCTTCCTAGATCCCCTTGGATGAATTAATTCACAGGTTACTGACATGGGAGGGTCAGGTCGACTACCTTCACAACCATTTAGACTTGGGGTCCTAATAACTTGAGATGATAGATCCATGATATATTAACTCGGCTATCGTTACACGATTATGATCACTCCATCCTTTCTTTGTTATCTCTTTTGAACCATGTTGCTCCTTTTGATGTCTCGTCAATGTTTTCTTGTAGGCTTCGATTGTGGATAGACCACCACCCATTTGGGATGTAGTGATTCACGATCTACCATTATGATCCGGTTTGTCTTGGGAAGCATAATGTGGACCCTACGAGTCGACTGAGATACTTCAGTAGCATCATGTGCTAACGAGTCGCTGTCATTTGGGATATTAAAGACACAGTTCTGCCAAGTGGCTTAGCGAGAGCTTTGAAAGTCATGAGATGTTCCTATGAGATAACCCTCCTTTATGACACTCTATATTGTTCATCACTTAAAATTTAAGCAGACTCATTTTATAGAGAGCATACTTGGGCAGCACCCAAGATGTAATTAACCAAAGAGATACGTCCCTTTGGGGGTTGCTCTTCACCCCAGAATAATCACACACACCTAAATCTCTGGTTGTGGGTTTCTTTTGTAGGGTCTTCTTCGCCGATACATTTCCAAGACATTTTCGATTTGATCTCATTTTGAGCTTACGCTCTTGGGCTATCACGCAAAATTTTCTTCAAGAAAGTTCTCCACGTGCTTTTTTCTCATTTGTTTTCATTGTTACGTTCTTATGTTTTAATTCCTATTTTCTTTAGATCAGCCACATGATCTGAAAAAGAGATTTCCTACGAAAAGAGAATTGTATGACGATAGACAAGCTGACGACTCCTTAAAATAAAAAAGAGAAAATATGACAAAAATAATAGCCTTTGAGGTGTTCCCTCCTCCAAGTGGATGCACTTGGACATAAGATCAACCACCTGGTTATGCTCATCTTTTCCATGTTATACTAATCTTCTAGTTGATGGCATATTTAACACACACTGCACCTTTTAGGACGTTGACTCTGAATATGTCTTATAAATCTCACACAAAGAATAGTGCATATAATAGGAGAGAGAGAGAGAGAGTACACAATAAAGGGTTGGTTCTTTGATGATTTATATTTATAGGCAGTGGTGTATACTGTGTACAACTACATACTTGTCCCTACTTTTATAAGTGTTATGGGGGTAATTTTGGTATCAAAATCTATGACTAAGCTACCTTTTTACTCAGTCGATTGAGGTTGGTAATCCTAGGGTTGGCAAGACCCATTCAACCGACTCTACTAAGTTGGGGCAGCCAGTCAACTCTAGAATTCTTTTGGTCATCTGAATCTTTGCACAGTCGGCTTGGCCAGCCAGTCAACTACTTTGGTCTGGTGGTCGACTATCGACCCTTATATGAGAAGCCAATGTCGTCATTATGAGACTAAATTATCGGGCAGATGGTGGATCATCATAGTTTGATAGGTAACCTACCCCTTGATTGAAGGTCCATCTGAATTGTTCGTGGAGTGTGTTATGATAAGAACCTTAGGACTCTTGAAGAGTCTTGGTGGGCTCTTAAGAGGCGCTTGACAATGTCAACATGAGAATTGGGCTGATGTCTTTTCTCGGTTTGATGTTCTTCATCGATTAGGGCAGCCTTCATTTGGCAGGCTTTGGACCCTTACTCCAAGGGAGCTATGGTTGATTAATTCGACCTTTTTAGTCTTCTGCTCGTTTGACATTTAATCTTCCTTATATGGGACATGCTTGATCACACTTTTTTTTCTCTCAGTCCGTTGAATTTCATCGAAATTCATGCTTACGCATTTCTAACAGACAAAGAGAAATATATTCTTTCATGTATAAATAAGTTGGTATACATATATAAATTGAAATTTAAATATTTCATATGTATATACATAAAAAATTGAGCGGCATGCATTGAATCTTCCATGTTTTTAAATGCATATTCAAATTCAACTAATAATCCTTTTATATGAGGAATTATTGCGTGCGGACACCGCATGCATCTCTGCATGCGGTGTCCGATCCTGGCCGTAGATCACGGTGATCTACGATCAGGATTATTTCAGTTTTTCTTTTTAAAAAAAATTTAAGTGGGACCCACCGAAATACATCGGGACCGTAGATCAGGTGATTTACAGTCCGGATCGGACACCGCAAGCAAGCTGCGTGCGGGGAATAATTTTTCCTTTCTATGACGACAAAAATACATCCTCGATCCATCCAATGCTCCCACAACCTCCATTATTTACAAATAAGTTGGACATTAATGGTATATCCTTAAATGTACTGCCTTCGCGTGCATGGATTTATGAATGAACTGCAAAAGCTTGCTGCATCTCATCCGGCCGTGGATGTAAAAATAATGTATGATGGCCCCTCTTTATTAGTATTATTATCGTCACATATTTATTGTTGTTAACTGAGAACACGCAGATCGTGCGAAGTGGATCCATTTATTCAATTATATTAATAATATTTCAACATTCAACCTTAAGTAACGTAACGGAATATAGCTGGAATTCTTCACATCGTCAATATGTAAGGAAAAAAAAAAATAGAAACGACTGGGATTGTGTTAATATTTCGCTTCCATGCGGTGAGCTCACGGTGAGAAATCATATCTTCAACTACTATGTCACGAGTAAATATATGCTCGAGGTTTTATTTGGTATATAGTTCTCTTAAGGAGCAGAGAATAATAATATCTTTTTTTGTGCAGGCATACCCCTACTATGTATTGATATGCTTTCAATGTTCTTAATTCATCCCTGCATACTTCTTAGGTCAGGGTTTGAATCTTCTTTGACATAGTTGACCTTAAAAAAGGAGTACTAGAATTGTTAGACACAATAGAGGTGTCTGGAGGCCCGTATAATAGACTCTAGTCATTCCTTTGTTTTATATATATATCATAATTGAATTTTGAATTGTGTTAAATGATAGTAGATATAGTGGAGCTCGAGATAAATTAGATAGTTGTTGTCAATAACGGTGACGTGTGCACATGTAGAGACTGGGGAGAATGAAGGGGTAAGTGTGTATTCAATGCAATGTTTCAAAGCATTTTTCGATGAATTTAACACATGTTAAAGATTGGATGATGCAACCATGTTTTTTTTTTTTACTTCTGTGTGATCATTTGTAAGAGTGATATTTGGCAAAAGATAATGTTAACCCAACTGAAAGTGTCCGAATAATTATTTTGACATATCCCATGGTGTTCATTGGAGCACTACTAAATGACTTCAAACCAATATGTAATAGGTTAAAGACAACTCATCAAAAATATTAAAGTATCAAAAGTTGTTTTTCAAAGTTTATGAAAGATTAAAAGAACTCTACCAAGTACATTTTGCATTTTTTAGATATATAATGATTTTAATCTGTTAAAGAAAAGTTGAAAGAAGCCCACTAATGATGTTTGACCTGTCTGCGCAATTAATTCGAGTGTTGTTAAAAAAAAGTTCATATACGTGCGAAAGATGTTGAAAGAGACATATCAAGAATTTTTAACTTAGATACGAGGCTTTTAAATAGTGTATTTGCTTGAAAATATTAATTTTAGTAGAAAAGGTTGAAAGAAAAATTTTTGACCTATCCTCGAGATTATCCATTAAGTTCTCATTAATTCCACCCATATCAAAGAAATCAAAGAAAATCCACCCTGATATTTGACCTACATGAGATTATTTGTTAAATTAAGCCTAAAAAATATTAACCTAAATAGAAATTGTTGAAAGAAATGCATCAAGAATATTTGACCTACTTGAGACTATTAGTCAGAGTATCGCATGTTGACATTAGACTCTCTATAAGAGATTGAAAGAAATGATTTAAGAAAATTCGATATATTCAAAGTTATTTGTTAGTGTTAATTAATAACGTTAGCATATATAAAAGATGTATTATTTGATCTATTCAAAGTCGTTTAACAGAATATTAATGACAACAATCTATATAAAAGAAATCAAAAGCAATTCAGCAAGTTTAGCACAATTGACACTATTAGTTGGAGTGTACTTAACAATATAAGCCTATATAAATGAGATAGAATAAAAAAACCCTAGAAATCGATTGTACTCACGTGTTTCAAATCAGAGGCGAAGATTGTTTTCCGGCAGTGCTATTACACATGTGCTCTGAACCATCTTAAACAGTATAATTGTATCTTTATATCTTTTTTTTCATTCTAATTAACAATTAAGTAGCATTTTAATAATCTTATTAGCGGACAAAAAACATTATTAAAATCATAATCATTCCATGCCAACTTGTTGTGAAATTTAGGACAATAATCACAAGAATCGACACAAAGCTAGAAGAAGAACGCAGAGATTCAACGAGCTTCGATAAAAATGCCTACATCCTTGGGAGTGAGCGGTAAATTCACAATTTCAGAAGTTCGGAAATGATGGAGATCCGTTTAAGACACTTGCTGTCATCAAACCGACGGCAAGAGGAGCTTCAATCCGATCCAATTTCCAACATTAAGTATTAAACAATCTTCCATTTTTGTTGATGTTCAAAGTTTAGCTTCGAAAACCAAAATTTGGTATCATAGTGAAGTTGCCAAAGAAATGGCCAAAAATGATGGAGATCCATCTAAGACACTTGTTATCATCAAACTGATAGCAAGAGGAGCCTCAATCTCAATCCAATTTCTAACATTTAAGTGCTAAACAATCTTTCATTTTTATTGACAATCTTTCATTTTTATTGACGTTTGAAATTTAGCTTGGAAAACCAAAACGACTAACCCTAAATGCTCATTATTGCAACCTCATCCGCTTAATAAAGCTTCTTAAGTTCTGCAGCATAAAGCTATCAATAAAAGCTCAGTTAAAAAAAACACGTGGAAATTGTACCATGACTGCCCAAATTTGGCAAATTCCCCTCATTATTAATCGAGCCATCACGTGCTAATCGTTGAAGTACACTAAGTCAAAAGTTACAACTGCCACATAGACTTTGTGAGACATACATTAATCAAAAATTGCGAATCCGTATGCATCCTCTCCAATGAATGTAAAACTAGCATCTTATGCTGAGAATCTAAACACCAAATCCATGAAGGATGAAAATAAATTAAAAGAGAGCAGGAAACAGGAAATGAGAAAAGTGTGATGATTTCATGGTTCTACTCCGAGCTGAAAATAAATTAAAAGAGAGCAGGAAATGAGAAAAGTGTGATGATTTCATGGTTCTTCTCCGAGCTCAGCGAATGCAGTTGAGACTCATACATCCCGACAACAAGCTCCTCAGAGGCTTCTTCTGCAACAAGAACGAATTACAGAAAACTTTGATTAAAAAAAAAGATTTTTTCCATAGCAACTTCAAAGAAAACACCTAATGTGCGTGCAGATGGGAGATGGGTTATACTGAAATAATATTGAGATGATACTGGAGATGCAATACCACCCCAATATCATGAAATACATGCATGATAATTATGAGATGGAGAAAGAGAGGGAGAGAGACCCTCATAGGCTTTTGATGGAGAAACTCAGGGGGAATCTTATACAAATCCTCGTCCACAGCATTACGCCTCCTCAGAGTACCTGCGGCAGCACCAAAGCCCCTTCCCTGTTTAATGTGTTGCTTCTCAGCTCCGTCTTCATTCCCCGACTTCACCTGAGACCAACAAGATCCGCTTCACTAAACAAACGAAAACTTAACAAAATCTCGAAAAAGAGCACAGGAGAGCACGGAAGGCCGAACCTTTCGGCGACAATGGCCGCCGTAAGGATTACCATACTTCACAGGCATGGCTACTGGCACCTCGAAAAGATCTTCTTCGTCAACAAATCTTGCTCTCCCCTGGCTTGCGGATTTGTAGTACTGGGTGATGAACCTCTCGTCGCAGTTCCCAAAAGCAGGGATTTGCCAGCTCTTCATCCCCTGAAACCAATCATGTTCATATAAAACTTCCCAACCCAAAAACAGAGCAAAAGCAAAATTAACAAGTACTGAAAAAAAAAAAATCCAATCTTGGAGCGGAACGCTATTTTTCTGACCTCCATATCTCTTCGCACAGTAACAGCGCGAGCGAAGCAGAAGACACAGTGGAGAGGGAGAACAGTAATGGTTGGTCGTAAAAGTGGCTCCTTTAATAACGGAGCAAGGCCTGCAATGCTCTGCTCGCTTTAAAGAGACGAGGATGGGCTACTAATGACGAAGGGGAGAGCTTTGGATGGAGCGAAGAGGCGGCAGTAGTGGGTTATCCCGAGGAGCAGAGAGGCGGCAGTACTGGGTTTTGACCTGTGAGGCATTGGGAGCCGCTCCCTCCATCTCTGTTTTCAATGGATGGCGCGGGGAAGTGTGGTGGTCGCGATGCTGGCTTTTGGATGAAGCAAAACTACAATATCATCTAACTCAAATAATATTCGATTAAAACTTTAATATTAATAATTAAATAAATTTAATCATGAACTAAAATGATATGGTTTTTTTATTTATGTTTATTATTCAACAAATAAATTATTGAATATTTGATATTAGTTGTAATAATAATTCATGTTACATTTGAGGTATTACTTTAAAAAAATTAGTAAACTGGATTTTATTTAATTATAAATTTAAAATAATATAATTTATGTTAATATCAATGATATTTAAGAATAAATTATTAATTATATATTTATTTTATTTATTTGTGTTTATTAATTAAGTCATTTTATTATACTCACGTTTTTTTTAATATTAATTAAATTATAATTACATAAATATATAGTATTTTCTTATCAATTGCATAATTCATATTAATTATATCATATCAAATATATCTCCCTTTATTTCATACAAAATGCTTCTTATTTAAGTAAATGTTCACATTTTTTTTTTATCTTTTTATTTTTTAATAATTTATCTGTCATAAGTGAACATACATGTTAATTTAATATAAATCAAAAATTAATATTTATTTATGTTATTTTTTTTTTGAAAAAAAATGTTCCTGACTTATATTATATATATTATCTTATTGGAATACATATCCATCACTCAATTCTTATGTACATGCATGCCACCTTCCCTACAATTTTTTTTTAAATGGTGGTATTTTTTTATGTGATGTGAAAGATTTTGATGGTATAAATGCAAATATTAAAGATAAGTTGTTAGATATGTAAATACATAAGAATTGGGTAGTACATAGCTAAATACACCTATCCTATTAAAGATAAGTTGTTAGATATGCAAATACATAAGAATTTATGGGCTGCGTCTTGTAGCCCTTCATGTAGCGTATCCTTATAGATGACTTGGGAGGTAATCCTCCGTATACAAGAGAAAAAAATAGCCTTTGTAATTACTCTACCATTAATAGAATTCCTCCTAAATTTTTCTCTCAAGCTTTTTGTCCTATACTCTATTCTTTCTCTCTCTATCTGTTCTAGCCAAGAAGGCAAAAGGCTGAGCTATTGTAAGGCCAGTGGGCTTCAACTAATTTGTGTTTCTGCCCTCGGAGGAGATGATTATTTACTCATTAGTCATTACTGAAATGCTGTACTTTCTGTGTTGGGGTATTTATATACATAGCAAATAATTTGCTTACATGTCTCACACTTATACTTTCATACTAACACAATATCACATCTACAATAGCATTATTATCTCTTTTTGCCAGTGAAATACAACTTTTCATCTATGGATTTAAAGCAACAAAGTATTATATATTGTTGGATTCTAAATTTGTCCTTTTTTAACACGCCTTGAGAGTTTGAGGATCGAGTGAAGGAGAAGAGAAGAGAAGAGTGAGTATAGCCCATCAGAGGTTGTCTGTTGAAAGAATCGATAAAAGATCTCTTTATTCATATTTTTCTTCTTTATTTATAGAGATGTATTTTGTGTAAATACATAAAGGAGGGAATAGTTATAGAAATTGTTATTAATACATTCGATATTCTAATTGATTGTATGAATTTTATATTATATTTGTATTACAATTTGAATTATAGCATGACGGCAATTAGTCGGACCTCTTGCTTGAATTCAGTCGGCTGAAGCGACCGGTTGAATGACAGCCGAACGATGGATTGGTTGGCCGAGGAGCCCTCCGTCCGATGTGGTAAATACCGGTCGGTTGATCAGTCGTGATCAAGAATTCCTGTATGCGTCCCGGTCGACCCAGACTGTCACATGACATGTCACTTGAATCTCTCGACACAATGCATTGGTTGATTTCCGGCCGTGAAGTAGTGTATGGTAGGATGCCGTGGTTGCCTGGCCATCATCTGGACCACCAGAATGCTTCGAGATTTATGCAGACAACTATGACAATATATATATATATG
>NW_018165518.1:382541-387742 GCF_001263595.1 Phalaenopsis equestris
TATATATATATATAAGTCTAAGTGCCAAATATATAAATACATAAGAAATATGCGTTCTTTTTACCTCCAAAAGTTACAGCAGTGGTTTGAATTGTGATGAATTGGCCGCCATGCATGATGTAACAGTATCTCGCTTTTTGGCACTGTTAGGGTTTGCTGAACATTGAATGGACCCGCCTACCTCTCCATAAATGCATGATGCCATCTTTGCGTCAATCTGCTTGCCTTCTCAGCATTTTTCTCATTTATACATTGCATTAAAATATATAAATATTATTGTATTTACTTTTGAACATTGAATGGACCCGCCTACCTCTCCATTAATGCATGATGCCATCTTTGCGTCAATCTGCTTCCCTTCTCAGCATTTTTCTTATTTATACGTTGCATTAAAATATATAAATATTATTGTATTTACTTACAAAGATCAGATTAATGTTGAAAATTATCATATTATTAAGTTGACACGTATGTAAATGCTCCAAACCTTTAATAAGAAGGGTTGACAGTAAGGCTGTCAAAATGGCTACTTATTTGCGATCGATTCGTTAAGAAGCTCGTGTTCAGCTCGTTCGCTAAATTTACAAGCCGAACACGAACAAATATTTTTTCGTTCGTGTTCGGCTCATTTTGGCTTGAAATATTACTAATCAATTATATATATATATATATCTTTAATGAGTAGTATTTTTTAAAAAATTAAATGACTATAAGGATACAAGGATTTATAATAAATTAAAAGTATTAATTAAGAAAATAGAATAAAAATTATTATATTAGATTCAAATGATATTTTATATCTTGCTGCAATTCTTAACATCTTATGGCTACGTGATTAAGGTTTTCAAAAAGACCTTCTGTTCGTGAAAGGCTCGTGTTTGGCTCGCTAAGCAAACGAGTCGAACACGAACACACTTTTTGAGCTCGAAATATAAACGAGTCAAACACGAGCTAGCATAATTTACACCCCTAGTTGACATTGTGAATCAGGAGGGCATGGCCCATCCAACATCCATCCAATGCACATGGGACACATTGCTGTGTCTAATTTTAAAATAATAATAATTTAAAATGTTATACATATAAGTTAAATATAGCAGCAATGACTGAAATGACGTAATGATTAATGATGGAAGAGTTGAGGAGATCTTTTTAATTTAAAAAAGAGGGAATAAAATGCACGCTAGCCTGTTTTTTATTAAAGCTTATTTTTATTTTTATTTTAATAAAAATAAAAATAAAAAAATTTTAAAAATAAAATGAAAAAAAAAAATAAATTTATAATTTGAACCAGCTGCGGGTGGTTCTCCCATGTTGATCGTGTCTTAGGTTTGGGCTACAAAGCTGAGGCGGATTAGGTAGCGCCAGCTTTCGCCGCTCACTCATTGTCGGAACGTGACAGCTTGACCGAGTTTCAAATATTATCCGCTAGCGGCTTATCTCAAGCTGTACGGCACTATATATCTCCTCCTTACTTTTAATTATAAATTTTAAAAAGGTTTAATTACGTTAAACTAAACTTTCATTAGTTTTAGATTAATTTTATGTTGAATCTTTTGTAAAAATGTAAGCGAAATCTACATGTGCAGGATCTACATATAATAATTTTTTTTCCTTCAGGATATAAGTACAAGAGAAGGTGATGTATTGAGCTGTTAAAAGAGCTCGTTGTTTGAAAATAGCTACTGTTTGATTCATTAAGTAATTTGTGTTCGACTCGCTGGTATTCACTTATTTAATTTGAAATAAAAAAATTATATATATTAATTATTTAATAATATATTATATATATTTATATTTAAATCATATCAATTCGTCTAATAATGTGATTTTGCGTCTTCTATTCTATAGAGTTGGAGTATGTTTGAATCTAACACCATATATCAGTTTTTCTTATTAATTTTGAGCCAATTTCTAGTCGCACACGAAGAAGAATATTTAAATAGAGTCGAACACGAACACATTGTTCACGAGCCGATTTCGAAGAATTTCTAACACGAGTCGATTTTAAACACAAAAAATTTCGAACGAGCAGAACACAAGCCAAGCTTGTGCTCGTTCAAGCTCTGCTCGTTTACAGCTCTAGTGATGGATATCTTGTTAGGGCTCATATTTCTCAATCAATATTTTTCAAGATCCCTAGGCAATAGGGAATGGTTCAAACGAAGGATTTTTGTTTCCACTATAACGAGAGAAAGAGAGTGAAAAGGTATGAGGTAGAGAGAGAGGGTAAAACACTTTTTGAGGTCCTAAAAGTGAATCTCTTGAGAGCCACTCCGACCTTTTATACACGAGAAAAAAGAAATATAAAGCTATATTACATACGGTACTATGTCTTTCAATTCTTGATGAAAAGATTGTGACGTGAGCATCAAGCGGCATCATAAATAAGGATTTACACATGTCCTTGTGTGTAATGATGATTTTTTTCTGGTTGCTCACCTCGGGTTAGCTTAACCACTTCCACGGGTGGGCTCAGCTCGACCATTTTGACAAGTGATCTCAACTCGAAAATGACTATGTATGTCAACAATATCTATGATGTATCCCTGAAAAAGCTTTGTTAGGTTATATTGCCGTACTTGGGTATACATTTAGTACTTTGATTCTCTAGTCTCTTTGAATAAAGATTGCAAGAAGAATGAGAGAATAGAGTTTCTTTGTCTCGCGGGATTATGAAGATATTCATTTATTGTCGTGATTTACAGCTCAGTTTTTTTTTTAAATAAAATTGTTACTATAACGCAATATCTTTCTTCACAAAATTTTCGTTGACTTGAGGAGCACTTCAACCGTACCTGCGAGGAATTAGACCGCCTTACGGCATCTCTGACTCGGAGTAATTTGTGTTGCACCTGCATGGAAAAGTCGCCTAAGCTTATGGGTGGGTGCAATCAATTTTTATTCATTGGGGCCTTGGCTCTCTTGTATGAAGGAGTTTGTTATAAATGTTTGGTTCTGTATGTTGAGACCAAATAGTCTTACACCCAATCATAAAAAAAAATTTACGGCTTGAGTTGTATTGCGACTAGAACTGGTTTTCTTTCTAGTAGAACTAGATGTGAGTTTAGAAAAGGTTTAGGATGACGAGATTAAGAATTAGGGCTTCCTGATTAGATTTTGTGAGAAAATGAATGTTGTATCGTGTTTACCCTAATTTTGGATGTGTCCTTAGCATCCATTATAATGTCATTATCTTATCCTAAGAAAGAAGAATTAATATAAAAAAATAACAATAAATGGTGGTAAAAAAATTTTAAAAGTGTACTACCTTTAGGGCCTACAAAAATGTGTTTTGTAGGAGTTCTAAGTTCTCATTTTGCAGAAGAGTGACTTCATGTTGCGATTTTTGGAGATTTTTCAACTTCAACATACCATGATGGATAGAAACACTGTCGAAGGGATAAAGATTTCGAGATCACGCCTTCAAGCTAGACTTTGTCAACAAACGTTGAAGAAGCTTAAATCTTGAGAGGAGGAAACTCGAAAGACAACTAGGCATTCTAGGGAGAGGAATGCCACAGAGTGAGATGCTTCTCATAATCTCCTCTCAGCGATCGTGAAGGTGTTGGATCCCACTGTGGGCATAGTGGAGAAGGTTATCCCAGGTAATAGGGTGATGCCACCTCAGCTAGAGATTTGCCCATTGGAAATTTTTTTTATTATTATTATCCAAATGACCCTATAAAGGGTCTGTCTTTTGAATTGTTTAAAGAGAAGAACAAAGTTGTCCCCATAACTTGTGCTTAATCCGGTTCAAGCCGTGAGTATGCCATGCTTTCTATTGTGGATTTGCATGAACCTTCATATTTTGTTGAATTGCAAATTATCAGTTGATCAGCGAGCTGCTCTTGCGGGTGTCTTTGGGGAATCTCCCTTAACCGATGAAGTCTCTTCGGAGGGTTGCAATGAAGCGGACAAGATTTTGGACCTGGGCTAATGCTGGTTCGCTTTCCAAATGCAATCCAACATTATGTTGTCTGATTGAGGCTTATTTCCTCTTTGAATATGATTTCTTATTGATTTTAGAGAAAATTGGTGAGAGAAAAGCAGAGGTCCCGACCCGAAACTAAAGGAGAGCATTCAGTTTAGTTCGGATGAATCTATTGTAAATTGGTAAAACTAATTGCACCAAAAGTCTAGAATTTGAAAATTGAATCAATCAAAATTTTGATAAAATCGAACCAACAAAAAGAACGTAAGTATAAGACTTACTAAAATTTTGATAAAATCGAACCAACAAAAAGAACGTTTAGTTTGGTTTCGATTATAAAAAAACAAATTAATATAAACAAACATTATGAATTACATATCTTAAACATATAATATCAATTTAATTTCATGAATCTTACATTTCTTTTAATCAAATATCACATATATGGTAAATTTTGGTTTTTTTCATGAAATAAAAATATAGTAAGATTTACATGCACGGGAGTCAAATACTATATATTTACATTTCTAACACCTAAATTTCAAGTTTACATTAATGTCCCATTACCCATGCATGAGGTGTACTTCACCTTTCCAAAGTTAAAATGATAGTATTTTAATGAAGTATAAAAGATTTCAATGGTATAAATGTAGAAGGTAGAGTTTAGGAATTAGATATATAATTACATAGGAATTGGGTAACTAAGAATCTTAAAAATCTTAATTAAATTTTTAATTTTTTAGTTTGTTTGGTTAAATATAAATTAAAACTAAACCAATAACTAAAAATCAAATCTTAAGATTTTAAAAATAAAAAAATTGAAATACATTTCTGAAACCGAAGTAAATCAAATTTGTTAGGTTCGTTTCGTTGGCTTGACCAAGTGATGCACACCCCAACTCAAAATTGGGTGACACTAATGTTGAGCCCTTGTCAGAATCGGCTGCGCCTATTGCCGGTCAAACCTTGGAGGTGGCACGCCGTTTTGGATCTCGAAGTGATGCTTGCTCAGGCTGAAGGTACTCAAATGCCTAGGGCTGTCAAAAAAACTCGTTGTTCGCGAACAGTTCGTGTTCGGTTCGTCAATAAGTTCGTGCTCGATTCGTTCGATAAGTAAACGAGACGAACGTGAACAAATTTTTTTCGTTCGGTTAGTTAAATGAACCAAACACGACAGTAATGCGTTCGTTCGTGTTCGAATCGTTATTGTTTGAAATATAAAACAATTTAAAATAATTATATATAAAAAATTTATGATATTTTAAAA
>NW_018165518.1:387806-404151 GCF_001263595.1 Phalaenopsis equestris
AATAATATGGATATTATATATTTATATAATATAAGTTATATAATTAATATAATATATTATTTATATATATTAATATTAGAGATGTCAAACTGTCTCGTCGTTCGCGAACAACTCGTGTTCGGCTCGTTCGTTAAGAAATGAACACGAACAATTACTTCATGAACAATTTCGAACACGAGCTTATTTCAAATAAACTAAATTTCAAACAAACCGAACACGAACACAAGCTCTGTTCGTTCATGTTCGGTTCGTTTACACCCCTACAAATGCCTGAGGAATTGGAAGCACCCACTTACCTCGGCTTGTTAGATGTCAGGAAGTGTTGGTGGGATGCATCTCGTAGACCTTGAAGCCGGAGAGGTGAAGGCTGACCTGAAATCACATGACCAAGTCGGAGGCAATATTGGAGGAAAATTTTGCTGATTTTTAGCTGAAGCTGGAGGTAACAGAGATGGAGTTGGCTGTGCTTCGACATCAACTTGAGTTGAATGGTCTGGATAGCTTTTTCTCTAGTGGCTGATTTATTATTCGGCGTCTTCTTCAGTCAAGAGTAATGTCATTGGATGATGTAAATGATAATGATTTACTCTTCTTATATTCATATATTTGTAATTGTGCGTGTTTGATATTTTCTTTTTTATGTCTTTTTACTGCATTTAGATTTGAAATCTTTATGAAGTTGCTCAATAATAACTTGATAGTTGTTTGATACGTTTCTTATGGTTCGTCTTTTATTTTTTTTGTTGGCCTTTTTTGGGTATAAAAGACAATTTATAATTTAATTGGAGTTTGTATCTCTTGATATTCTGATTGTGGGTATCGAAGCGAGATTGTTGTGCGTTTATACTTTTATAAAGAAAGAAAGTAGAGGTATCATTGTGTCTCCTGCTCGCCTCCTCGAGCCTTTTGATCTTTAATTTCTTCGTGACATCCTCATCGCCGACAATGGTGGTCAAATTGAATAAAGGTGTTATTTCATTCTTGACGGCCGAGTTCTCAGAAGGAACCCACATAGATGAGAAGATATTGGTTGATGCAAGCTTTACTTTCTTCGTGACATCTTCATCGCCGACAATGGTGGTCAAATTGAATAAAAGTGTTATTTCATTCTTGACGGCCGAGTTTTCAGAAGGATGTTAGAAAATTCATGTTTCAACTTTATACACGCATACTCTGTTCAAAAATGCAACTACCATAAGGTTCGAAGGAGGGATGAGGCTCCAAATAACATTCACCATAATGAGATTTGTGTTTTTTTTATCAGTTTCATTCATATCCGAGGTTTCCTTTGTACAAGGAGATTAAGGATATCTTGAACTTCTTTAGACTTGTGTTGACTCAAATCAGCCCTAACTTTTTATCAGTTATAATGATCATGACCCTATTCCTTTGAGCCAAGATTTTAATATGCTCAATGAAAGTCTTTAGGACTGTTCTTCAGCCGAAGGTGTACTTGACAAAACAGTGATTTTTTCTCCTATAGTGACGACCATCATTCGTATCGAAAATAAGATTCAAGACTAGAAGAGTAAATTTTATTTTTCTCGAAGAAAGGTAGGCTAGAGAATTCTTACATCACCCCTGTCTTATGTGGAAGGAGTATTAGGCATGTGTAAAATACTCGTTGTGAAACATTTCAGCTTCTCATGCCTTTATGGAGTGGAGCTTAATGTGAAAGTTTTATTAGCTGTCGTGCTTGAGAAACATTATACTTAGTGAGTTTTTTTATTTAAATGATCAAATTTGAATTCTTTTATGAACACTTTGTCCCCGATATTAGGGAAATTGTCAAGGCCTCCCTTCGTTATGAAGTATAAGATGAAAGCAAAGTTGGCGGGATAATGAGGCCATAATGGCTTCGTCTAGTCTAGGTGATCTAGTTATTCTTATGGATGATGACGATGAAGATGGGGAAACTTCCTTGCTACTATTGTAGGAAAAGCATCAATAAAACGGGTTGGTATGAGAATCAACAGATGAATCAGTTCGGAAGTTCCTTGAGTGCCTGCTCAAATCAATTTGCAACCCAAGCGAAAAGTTAAAGCGGTTATGGAAAAAGGTGATACCTGAAGAGCCTCGCTTGAATAGGTGGAGAGTAGAGGTGACTAATAGTGGATCGTCAGAGGCTCCCTCTAATATTTCTTCAACGGCTATGGCGGGCGAAGAGTTTGATTTGAAAGGGTGAATCATCTAATTAACAAGAAGAAGATAAACTTGACTCAAGATCGGATGTCTGGCGATCCCTATTCAAACAAACATTACTTAAAGGGGCATATATTGAGTTTTGTTCAATTGAGAAATCAAGCAAAGGAGAACATGCAAAGACTCCATTTGCTAGTAAAGAAGAGCTTGGTGAATGCATGACAATGGGGTTACTCGATGTAGCAATCACATCGCCAGCTTTTAGATAGTTATTAGGAGTAGGCTCCAACCTATGAAGAGGCAAGAAAAAAGCTAGGGTCTTTGAAGTCGGAGAACATCAGGTTGAGGGCGAAATTTGTGAAAAGTGGCTGCAAGCATGCTGACTTGCAATTGGACCTAGATCAGCTCCAGAATCTTCAAACAAAAAACCAAGTAAATATGGATGATCAAAAGACCAATTTCACCAGTTTAAAAGAGAGAATAAAGCCTTGGTGGTAGTACTGGAGGCTCAATCTCCCGTGGTTGATGAGAATACTAGGGTCGATGAGACTGACAAATAAGTCACATCAAGAATTTATCGATTTGAAGAAACTTTCAGAGGGCATAAAAATAATAATGATTTGAGGGTCTTAATGGCCTTAGAATTAAGAGAGCTTGGGTTCATTGGATTCCTCTCATCGAAACGCTTGATTTGCCTATAAGTATGTTGAATTTGGAGTTTATTTGATCATTCAATCAACAATCTGAAGCTTCTAAATGTTTCTTAATGGCCACGATCTCGACTTGATTGGACCCTGATTGAATCAATTTTGTTATCATTGGGTCCGCCTTGTCGAGATTGTCAGTTTAATTATAAACTTGTTGAAATCAATGTCTTATATTATCTTGAATTTGAATTTCAAATGTTTCTCATTGAAAATATTTTGAGATTGTAATAGATCAAAAAATTTGTTAATGGTGCACCATTAACATCCAAATAATTAAAAAAAAAAAGTAACTTTATTATAATTTTACAATCTACTATCCAAATAATTTTTTTAAAAAAAAGTAACTTTATTATAATTTTACAATCTACTTTATCTTGAATTTAAATTTGAAATGTTTCTTATTAAAAATATTGATAAGATTCGTGTGACACGATAAAAATTTGTTAACAGTGCACCAATAAAATCCAAATAATTAAAAAAAAAATTTACTATTATATTATGTTTCCTTTTGTGACCTCATGAGGGTAAGGACATCCTGTGAGACATAAATTGGAAGGCCCTTACTCTCTCAAGGGAGGCCAGAAAAAAGTGGGGGGCATTAGGAGTAACACGCACACACTAGAACTTTTCACCTCCACCACTCATCTCATAAAGAGCCCATTTGGGGGCATATTATAAGTGAGGCGGCATTTTTTAAAACTCCGCCTAATTGTTTGGTTTGCGCATTTTTGAAAACGCTGCTACCACGTTTAGGTTTTTTACACTAAACGCAAACTGCGGGTCGACCGCATGCCGTGTTTTAACTTATCCTGAAATGCATAAGCTGCCCCAAACAGACCGAAAGTCTCTAATTGTATGAACTCATGATCCTCTCAAGTCCTAAAAGATTTAATAGTCACAACAACACCAACAAAAAATAAATAAATAAATAACTTTTTAGGCAATAATCGTTCAAAACTGTGCTAACCTTTGTCTTATAATTCAAGAATAAAAATTTTATAAAATATTAAAAAAATATCTTATAGTTTATAAATATATTTCTCATTTTATAATTAATTTTTTAAATAGCTTTAACGTGAGAAAAATCTTCCCTTTTCTTAAGCAACACTTCCCAAGCACAAATCCTCATTTATGCCAGAGCATTATGGTCCCTTTGAGACCACGCACTGCGATTGTCTATGTTTAGATAAACTGTGATTTAAAAGCTTTTCAAAAAATTGTAACTGAAATCTATATTTTTTCACTGATCTTGATTTGCTGCGGAGTTTAACCACCAACCGCAACATCTCAGCTAAACAGCTAAAAGAAATTAGGAGATAATATTATGACGAAAATCTCGACAGGCTGATGAAGACAGCATCACACTACATATGTTTGGCAGCGTAGTTTCATCCAAGGCAAGGAACACACAATCTAATTTACTAGAACTAATATTTTCTCCTGGATTAGAATAGAGTGCCCATCTCAAATACATTTCACCTTCATCTCACCCGCACATAATATTTTTTTTCATTAAAACACAACAAACACACGTGAAGTAATACATAGATATCAGCACTAAGCCGCAGCTGCCAGGGGACAAGTAATCAGCTAGCAATCGGGAGGCAGAGAGAGGCTACACTTGCGTGGGAGCTGCATGGCGAGATCAGGATCAATACCAAATGATGGCAGCAGCGGCGAGCTACGGTAGGAGCAGAGGCAAGGCAGGTCGGCCTGTTCTAACGCCGAGCAGCAAGCCACGGTGGGCTCGCTGGGGCTCAGCCCGCTCACCGCTGGCCGGCATTCGTCGAGCTCATCGGAGCTGATGTTGCATAAGCTGACAGCCGTTGCTGCAGTGGCTAGAGATAGCATGGTGAGCAATAGTATGGCTGGTGCGCGGATGGTGGAGGACATGACTGAGGAGTTGTATTGAAAGAGGGGAGGAGGGATGTTGAAAGAGCGATGGAGAGTGGGAGTATGTATAGAGAGAGTGAGAGAGAATGGTGGTGGGGGGGGGGGGGGGGGAACGGGGAGGGGAAGAAGGTGGCTGATGTCGCATTACTGTTGCGTTGGTGTTGTTTTGAGTTGTCATTGTCTCTTTGTCATGGAGTGATTTTGGAATGAAAGATTTCTTATAGGATAATTGCAATATAAATTAGAAAGGAGTATATATGAAATTTTATATTGTACTAATCATAAAATAAATTCATTCATATTTAAGCCTATTTGAATAGAAATTGCATAAGAATTGTTGTGTGCTGAAAAAATCAAGAGATTAGAGTGATTATTTAACATGTTGACGTTGTACGAAATCCAACGCACACGCACATATAAAAAAGGAAACAACAAGATTTTTACGTGGAAAAGCTTGAGAAGGAAAAAAAACAATGTGCCAAGTATAATCAAAATAGTGCACTATATGATTATGAAAAGAGGAGTGAAACCTTCTCTAACAACAAGAAGAACGGGGTTACAATCTTACATCGAGGATTATACTTGTCTTTATACAGCATAAAGAAAATACATGTGTTTGATGCAAAAATTTTATACTTGTCTTTATATAGCATAAAGAAAATACATGTGTTTGATGCAAAAATTGTATTTAGAGTATGGGACTACAAGTTTGCAAGAAGGGGTATTGGCAGCCAATGGTTGGGGGTGACAAACGATGATAACTAGCAGTGGTCCACGCTACTGATGTTGGTGGTTATCACCGGGTCTTCTCTCCAAAACAAGCTCTGGAGAGAGGGTCGATTTATAGCGTTTTGGGAAGGGGCATTTTTTTAGTGTATAACTTCTCTACTCACCTGATTGGACGATAATTGTTGATTCCTTTTTTATCATAAATAGTTCTTAAAAATTGAATTTGTGATATCTTTAATCAAGAAAATGCATCGAGATTCATGTAAAAATTTTGTTAAAGAGACATCAAGAATGTCTTAACATTTTGGCCTAAATAAGCTTCATTGTACAAGCACGTCATCTTGTAACATTTTTTCAAAAATCATTATTTCTTTATTAGGATCTCAATTTAAATTGTTTGCCACATTTTTTAAGTCCATTCACATTTTTCTTCGTAATAGTAAGTCCATATCATTCTCCAATTAATGTTTTTATCATAATCTCTTCTTTTGTCTTCAACTAAATAAAGACCTCTTCCTTACTGGTAAGTACCTTTCTTATTGAACTTCAAGATAGATGTACAATTGAAAACTCTGGAACTGGTTCAACGAGCCTCTAGGCAGCTCCGCTCGATCAATTTGACCAAATAACTTGATCAGAAGCACAAACAGATAGCCTACCTATGCCCTACCTATGGAGATCATCGCACAAATACTCAATCGAGGCAACTCGACAACTCTCCCATAAAGCTCCATGTGCCTAGTAGCTGGTTTGGCTGAACTCCCCATAAGATCAACACCTCACATGTCCAAGTTGGCCACTAGGAGTGTTACCAAAAGTGAAGCATGAGAAAAAGCTTTTTATAAAGAAAAGTTACCCGTGCAAAGTATTACCAGGTTAATATTAATTATAAAGCCCGCACTAGAACATAACAGAACGAATAAATCATAGATCTCTTAAGATTCATGTATAATGAGTGTTTTATTTGTAACAATAAGCCAGTCCCTCTATAAATGGGGGTTACTGTAATAGAATGGACATATCCTTTAATGATGAAAGATATGTTTATAATTGAAAGTCTATGGATTTGGTTCAAAGTGTGAAGCTAGATGGCTCATGAAGCCAATTAGACAGCTCGACTTGATTAATTCGATTAAATAACTCGATCAAGAAACCCTATCGGTTAGCTTGTCTAAGGTGATCAGCATATAGATACTCAATTAATTTTAATTTGGATCGATTTTAATAAGAAAAATGATCAATTCTATTTTTAAAATTTCTTATTTTGATTTCACTCGTTCTAACTGTTTTGTGAATCGATCCATTCAAACCAACCGAAACTTTACTTTTCTTCTTTTTTGCACATTTATGCATTTTACAAGCAACAACAAGTCATGTAAAGCTGAAACAAGCATTTGAGCTTATATAATACAAAAATTCAGATAGTATATTGACCTTATTATTCCAACAATGCATAGAATACACTTATAGCAAACCGAAAACAAATATAAGCATATGAAATAAACAAGCGCAAAAAGTTCCTTCAGAAAATTATTATAATTGGGAACACTATTTAAAATAACACTTTTTAAGAATCTTAACAGCAAGAAAACTTACTCGAAACTTGCTTTGATGCATCATCACTTCCATGGCTGTCAAGGGTTACCCTATTGGCAGACAGCTCCCCTTTGTAGGAATCAGAGTTCAATGCCTTCCTACTGATGTTGTTATATATCTCCTTGATGACTATTTCGAAGGCTGTCTTCACATTCGTTGAATCTAGGGCTGAAGTTTCGATAAAAAAGAGCCCTTCGGCTTCTGCAAGGCTCTTGCCTTCCTCGACTGAAACAGCCCGAATGTTTTCCAAATCACATTTGTTTCCAACCAACATTTTTGCAATGGTGGTGTCCGAATGTGCTGCATCGAATTATCATAGAATTTTAAAACTGGCGGATGAAAAAGGCAGAAAACGAAAAAAGTACTTTGATGAGAGGAAAAGAAAACATAAATTAGTTAAGATAAAATTTATAAATTATCAAGTGTGGAATGCAATTTGGGGAGTGAAAAGAGGCAATCGGGTCAAGTTACCATGACAACCCCGTGCTAGAAGCAGCGCGCCAGTGCCAGGTGCCCGAGAGCAAGGCAAGCTCGCACACAGAAACTCAAGCCTCGCATTAATACAAGCTGAGTTTCCTCAGACAATCACACTTTTAATGCTAATTTGAAGGAAATGCACTTCCAACTTGCATGCATCAGTTTGAAACCAAAAGAAAATTGCATCAAGTCAAAGATGGTAAACTGCAAGCTCATTTTCTTTTCAAATTTAGGTTTTGATTATAGAAAATTAAATTCTTGATTACATCGCATGTTCAATTTTGGTTTTGAATTCCAATTTTGATTCTCGATTAAAAATTTCTAAAAGTTCATGAACATAAATTAAGCAAGGAGCAAACTTAAATTCAAAATATTAAAATATAAATTCATAAAGAAACAATAAACCATTTCAACATCTAAAATATCCTCTAAATTTTATTCATGAACTATAATTTCCTCAGTAAGTTCAGGTTCCATTAAATAGCAATGACTCTTGCACTAGTGTATATTTAATAGGCTTTAGATGAGTTATTAGTTCTTAGTAGAATCACTGATTCAAATTTGCAAATAGAAGAATAGTCCTAACATTCATAGCATCTAAAATTATTTATATAAGTCTCATGCGACATTTTTAATCAATTTTATATTAGTTCCTCTGCAATTTTGTTAAAACCATTAGTAAAACATATAATAATAACTAAATAATCTAAACACACAATATTTAACAACAGAACCATAAATTTTGCATAATACTCAAACCATCATATTTAGTTTGATCATAACACTTAAAATTGATCTTGTAATTAATCCCAGACATTCACGAAATGATAGTTTTTGTTTAATTCTATATTCTGTGAAAGCCCGTGACTATTTCATAGCACAACAATTAGCCAAATGACTAAACATGCTTTGTTAGTTTAGTCATTTTATTTTGGCAAAAAATATCCACAAAGGCCATCTAAATAGTAGACCGGGACAAGGGATTGTTGGCACGAGTGGCACTATAGCCACTGTTCCTTCATTCTGCTTCCTTCTCCTTGTATACACCCTCAACTCCCTTTCAGTCTGAATCCCACCTCCTCCCGGTTCTATCTCCTCATTTTCCGGCTCCTCAATCGATTCATCCCCCACCACAGGACAAATCATCGCTTCCACATGAGCCAACCTCTCACCATCAATACCTACCCCCTCTTGCCTCATACCTCCAATATCCGACGAGTCACCAAAGGATGAGGCAACCTCCAGGATAAAGTATGGCTCGAATTCTCTATAGAACACATCCATGCTCACAAACAACCTCTTCTTTATCGGGCTCTAACAAACATAACCCTTTTGGGTAGCAAAATAACCCGCGAAAACACACTTACAACTCTGAGATCTAGCTTCTCTACTTATGGTTTGTTGTCTTTCACAAAACATACATAGCCAAATACTTTCAATGGGAGTATCTCGCTATTATCTCATTTCAAGATCTGACAATGAGACTTCCAATCCAGCAATCTCAATGACATTCTGTTGATCAATTAAACAACTGCCAAAAATACTAGCCCTCAAAGAACTTCAGGACATTCATCACAATCATCATGCTTCGAACTACCTCTAGAAAATGTTTATTTGACATGTGGATGCATTCTTAGGAACGTAAGTGTTCGTTCATTTGACTTTGGATCTACTGAATCGCTTCGGATGATGCATGTATGTATCTATCTAATTCATCATTTAAAGAGTTTCCATAAATTACATATGATCAAATTTCACAGCATATCACACACTAAGGCTGGTGTGTATTAAATAAGCATTAGATAATTTCCTCAACAATTTTAAGCAAAGGTGCAATAGTCTTGTTGGGATAATAAAAACTCTATCTAATCATGCATATATCTTGAAGAATGAACCCATTATAATGCCATTTAAGAGGGCCAAATTGATTTTATTCTGTTTCGCTAAAGTGAACAAAAACATACTTAGAATGGCAAATCAACCCCAAACAAAACTTTGGGCAACAAACCAACATCGTGGATGCTTAGCTCATCAATCCCAAAAGCTGAACCAAGACATTCGTACCACATTACTATGTAAATTATTCGAAAGATACAAAACTTCTCAAAACTACAGGGCCTCCAATATCCCATTTATTTGCAAGCCAATTGTCTCAAAATGCTCCTTAGAGTTAATCCAAAAAAATTTGGGAAGCATCATCATCATCAATTTCAAATGCGTCCATTCAAGAGTTAATTAACCTTTAAAGATGATCGCCTATGTGATATATTATGGTCTTAAAAGACCAACTATAGATGCTTTTAGTGGCCACCACTAAAGATCCATTAGTTGCCCAAGTCTAGGTTGGCATATTTGGTTAGCCTAAAGATGGCATCTTCGGGTCATGATCTGATCATATGAAG
The DNA here is from genome assembly GCF_001263595.1 of Phalaenopsis equestris. Classification (NCBI taxonomy): domain Eukaryota; kingdom Viridiplantae; phylum Streptophyta; class Magnoliopsida; order Asparagales; family Orchidaceae; genus Phalaenopsis; species Phalaenopsis equestris. Next base: position 397,753 of record NW_018165518.1, read on the forward strand.
ATGAAATCCATACTTTACCTTGTTTATATCTACAAAGAGTATTTTCGATTAATGATAGAATAGAACATCACCAATAAAACTAGACCTTCAAATGAATTCATTGTGTTGCAGAAAAAAGGGAATTAAATCTTGAAAACAGTCCCGAATCTTTAATACCGCATAATCATGAGTCAAATTCTATGAAGAAGCTCACCCAAGAATTATATTTTAGTATTAGGAGCTTTAATTTATAATCTCTCTCTCTCTCTCTCTCTCTCTCTCTCTCTCTCTCTCTCTCTCTCTCTCTATATATATATATATATATGTATGTATATATATATATATATATTTATATATATTATGGAGCTGAAATGCCCTTTAAATTGGCATATTCAAATTAAATATTTTTTATGAAAATGTCAATTCAAATAGAATTTTTAATAATTATTTTTAAAATTTTATTAATATTATAATTTAAAATTTTAATTAATTATTAAAGATGATAAAAAATTATAATTGCTTTGGAAGAAGCTAGAATTGGAAATTAATCTAAAAAAAAGTTATGTTATAAATCAATAGTTCGACTTAGTAACTCATAAAATTGAATTTGAATCCAAACATAGCACAACTGAAAATATATAAGTCAATTATACAATCTCATATGAAATATAAATGGAGTTGAACTAAAATATAAATAAATTTATTCCATAATTTTACTCAGCTAATTATTTTTTGTTTAACTTCAAAGACATAATTAAGGATATCTCCAATATTTATGCATAATTTTTAAATTCCATGTTAAAAAAATTTTTACATATCCAATATCTTAACTATGGAAGCTATATATTTATTTCTTCAACATTTATCCAATATCACAAGAATGTGCAAGTAACAGAGGATTTATAGAGGATTAAGTTGATGAGTCATACTTTAAAATTATAGAAGATAGTAATTGAACATATGTTAAGATCCAAAATCAGTTTGGATTTATGTTAGCTAGGTCTACTATGAAAGTTATACATTTATTGATGGAGATGTCCAGAGAGAATAAGGAGGATCTACATATGATTTTTATTGACTTAGAAAAAGCTTACAATAAGGTTCCAAGAGAAGTCCTTTGTAGAGTTTTAGAGAAGAAAGGTGTTGATATGACTTACATTTGAGTCATTAAAGATATGCATACAAGAGTTGTTACTTACGTTAGAACAGATGAAGGATTGACCAAGTGTTTTTCCTATTTTAGTTCGATTACCTCATGGATCAGCTTTAAGCCCATATTTTTTTTGCTTCTGTTGTGGATGCTCTGGAGGATATGCCTTGGTGTAAGCTTTTCGTTGATGATATCCTTCTTGTGGATATAACTAGAGAAAAAGTTTAGGAAAAACTTGAACTATATAGGACTACATCGGAGTCTAAAGGCCTTTATTTGAGTAGATTTAAAATTAAATACATGAAATGTAATTTTAGTAGTAATAGCTTTAGTGGCAAAGATGTAACTATGGGTGATCAAATCATTAAAAGGGGTGAACTTTTTAGATATCTCAGGTTTATTGTTCAAAGTGATGGTGATATATATGGGGATGTTATTAGTAGAATTCAAGTTGGTTGGTTGAAGTGGAGGAATGTGTCAAGCCTAATGTGTGACAAAAAAGTACCTCTTAGACTTAAAGAGAAATTTTATAAGATGATGGTAAGACCCGCAATGCTCTATGACACGGAATGTTAGTCTTTAAAAGATAAACATAAAACAAAGTTAAGCATTGCTGAGATGAGAATGTTTAGGTGAATGAGTGGCATGACACAAAGACAAATGTGAAATGAATATCTCCATGATATAGTCGGTGTATCTCCAGTGGCAGACAATATTAAATAGTCGTCTTAGAGGTTTTGGTCACATTAAACGCCGATCATCTGATTATCTGGTTAGGATGTCGACCATCTGATTATCAGGTTAGGAGAGTAGATGTTTTAGATTCAATTTATGTTACAAATGACAAAGGTTGACCTAAAAATACTTGGGCATATTGTATTAAAAAAAATTCTTAATCTATTAGAATTAAATGAAAATATGACACTCAAGCGGACGACATGAAGAAAAAGGATTCATGTAGCCAACCCACTTAGTGGGATAAAGGCTTGTTTTTGTTTTTGTTGTTGTATCTGATATCTTAACTATACATGGTTATGCTTATTGGTAAATATTTTTTAGAGCCAATTAGCTAAATTTCTTGTGCTTATGAAAAAGAAAACATCAAGTATGACAAAGTAATTTTTTGTAGGTGTGCAATCATAAGTTGTTGAATATGAGTACTTATAAATTAATATGGACAAAAAATTATATATTTATTTTTTTCTTGAATATAGTAAGCCAATTTCATTTAGATCTAAATATATGAAACTTATATTGGAAAATTTAACATACAAGACAATACAATGTTTTGCTATTGAATATAATTTTTGGCTTCTTAGTTTGAGTGTATATAAAGATTTTTATATTTTTTTACTAATTTATTAATTTATGATATTATGTAATTAACTATAATTTAAGATATATAAATCTATATTGTTATTATAAAAGTGACTTGTGATTCTACTTATATTAAATACTAACCACTGGTTTAATTTTGTTTGACGATTTTGATTCTAATCGTACATCATATATAATTAAATGCATCTAGGACAAGAGACTCTCCCTCTTCAAAACTTTAAAACTATTAGAAAAAAATATTAACAATTCAAAATCTAAGTACTTTCATGTATTCACTTGAATTGCAAAAATTAGTGTAAACATCAAAGGAATTTTTAACTATCTTTAATCAAGTTAAACAAATAATTAATATATAAGTAAAATAATTGAATGAAATTATTTATATTTTAGTTCAACTCCATATTTCATATAAAACTATATAATTGACTCTTGTTTTCAATAATATGAGAATTTGATATTATTTTAGAGGAAATAAGTAAAGTTACTTATTTATAATATAAAATTTATTAGATAAATTTTGAAGTCTAGTATCATTCAAAATAATTATAAATTTTTATTATATTTAAAAATTAATTAAGATTTTAAATTTTAATTAAAAAAAGGAAAAATTAATTATTAACAACACCCTTTGACTTGTGCTTTTATTGAAAAAACAATTGATTTGAAAATGTCAATTCAAAAGGTGTTTTACTCCTCTCACACACACACACACGCGCGCGCGCGCACACGCACACGCACACGCACACTAACATGAGAAACCTTCCCCAACCATTTTTCACGCTTACTAGGATTTGTCTTCTTAAAATTTGGTCCAAAACTATCACTACCAACGATGAACCTCATGTATGGTTACTTCCTCATATTTGCTTATCCATCAGTCAAGCGTAGGTATCTCAAATCTCCCATTTTTTCCCATCCCGACAGCTTTAGAAAAAAAACTATCAAAGGCACACGCTTAGATTCCCATGGGGGTTCTCTTTACTCAACTATCACTTGAAGAGACCTCACACACAAGACCAGCCACGTATCCGCATGATCGGCCTCTCATTCAATGAACACTTCCTCATGCCAACCTCTAGCTTGAGCTCTCCCTCTCCTTCTCCCTCATCTCTCATACACATGCCTATACGAACTATTTCTCTATTTTTTCTTCTGTACTTCGCGCCTATCCAAAAGTCCAAAAGTCCAAAAGCCCAAAACCCTCAACATCAAAGGTAGGAAAGCAAGTGGGAGCTCGCCAATAAAACCATCAATGAAATCCATGACAAGTGGAGAAGAAGGGAAACTTATAAAACTTATGGATGCAAGTTATCTCATGCAAATTCAATCGCTTCAACATCAATTCATTCTTCATGCATGTACGGTATATATGCAAACGCTCAAACTATCAAAACTAAGTACATATACACACCTTTCTTGACAAAATGGTGAAATCTTATATTTCCAAATTTCTCCTGCAAGTGAAAATCCTATAGGCGCCTTTCTTAGCATAATAGGAAAGAAGTCCTAGACGCTAAAATGAAATAGTCACATGTAACTTCCTCTATGTGGCCACCCAAAAAAAAAAAATAATGTCAAAAACTTTTTGTGCAGGTACGAAACTTCATACATATCTTTCTTACCGTGATAGCAAAGGTCGTGATGATTACAACATCCACATATGCCTTTTTTAGCACGGAGGGCAAGCTCAGACTCCGTGTAGATTCCCCCAAACATGAGAAAAATGCTGGAAGGCTATCAAAAATTATATTGAACAAACTTGTAAGAGACTTTAAAGGATCCTTTGAATACAAATGTGAAAAACAAAAAAAGTAATAATTATTACTAAAAATTGCAAAACAAGAACAAATATGAAAATCCTAAATGCAATGCAAAATGTGGTGAAAAGTGAACATAATTGAACATGAAAATGGATGAACAAAAGACCTATGTGCAACTCAACAGCTCCCCAACAAGCATAAACAAAAGATTTCAGTAACGTTTGACTATGCTGCATCTTACATTGAAAGAACTGAGAAGAATTCAAATAGAACGAGCACAAAACAAAAAGGAGACTTGATAAGTTGCCAACGAGTCAGAACGAACACTTCTCATTGCGTCAAGACCTCTCTTGAAAAATCAAGAACTCGACAAACTGTAAGCCAAACGCGATCCAAATAATAATACTCTAAGCACACGTTAAAATTTAACATTTTAAAAATTAACTGCCAAATCTGCAATACCTACAAGCAAGTAGATAGAATGTGATCTTTTAAAATTCAAAAAATGAAAAAAACGCACGCATCTGACTGACTATTTTTGCATAAACATATTAATGCTGGACAATTTCAAGTACTGAATGAATTTTAAATGTCAATTTTCAATTCAAAGATGATGTCTCAAAAGTTATACCAGTGCCTCGGAATGATATGTCCTCGAGAAATGTGCCAAACATCAAATACAAAAAATTATCCTCATGTGCTTCAAAAAACTTGCTAAACACGGGAACTTAATGCTGGGAAATGTTATGCGGACTAAAAATGAAATCAAATTATTCCTGTCTCAAAAGACGTGCAATTGCTCAAAAAATCGTAAAATCAGTTTAAGAAGTTCAAACCTTTTCCAGCTACACAATTATTAAGAAAATTTACTTCAATTTAAATATAAATTGGCAAAATTGTTGTTTTATATCTTATGTTTACACTCAAATTGGAGATCAGGCAGTGATGTTGTCTTTCCTTCATTGGGTAATCATAGTACAACAAAGCACCAATTCGCACAGTACAGCGCACATGTCAATGTTTTATACGGGCAACTTCGTAAATTGGTTATATAAATCTCTCACCCAACCTAACTGGAATACAAATGAAAGCATTACATATTATCATTCAGAAGCAATGAGAACATTACAGTCTTCATGGTCACTAATGAATAAAAAAATTTCCCTATGAGGGCTACAGATCCAACAACAAAAACAAGTAAAACAGATAGCCCCTCTACAATAGTGAACTAGGCACTCACTTGATCACAGAGGCAGAAACAAGTAACAGAAAGCTAAGCTATATAGAGCCTAAGGTTTAATCAAATAGAAAACCTATGTAATTCAGGTTTAATATTAATGGATTGGTAAACTAATGTGTTCTTCTTCATGCACTAGTCCACAAGCTAAATAAGCTTCCATTTTTGTCTGACTTAGCAGCATCTACAGATTAAACGATGCAAAAGCGAACCTCTAAAACTTTTTTTTTTTTTTTTGGCTGCAGAATGCAAGGGGACGCCTAAGTAAAATATGTCCAAAATTCCTCAATCCATAAGATCAAATTCTTTATTCAGAATAGAAGTTAGAGCTTAGCACCCAACATTATTATACCGACAGGCTTCCAAGCATCATACATGATAACGATGTTCTTCGATGCTAGTTAAATTTGATGGTAGAGAACCCAGATCATAAAAGCATTGCGCACTAGGCATGCAAAATCAAAATCAACCAGATCTGACAGAAAAATCACGTCTCACTCAAAAAGGGATGAATACCCAAGAACCAGAAAATAAGCATCCATACACTCCTCTCTCAATCACCCCAAGGAGCTAAAAATTCAGAAGCCTTATAAAAAAAAGCAGCAAAGAACAAATCTCTGGAGCAAACCAATAACCACTCCAGATAAGGAAAGGAAACAGAAATCATACTGTTAAGCTCGTGGAGCCATCGCTGGACGCTCTCGAAGGTAGTTCTGCGGGAAATGTCGTAGACAATGAGAGCACCAACGGCGCCGCGGTAGTAGGCCGAAGTGACCGCCCTGAAGCGCTCCTGCCCAGCGGTATCCCAGATCTGGGCCTTCACCTCCCTGCCGTCAATCTCCAAGCTCTGCGTCTGAAACTCCACCCCGATTGTCGCCTTCGAGTTTATGTTGAACTCGTTCCGCGCATACCTTGACAGCAAGTTCGATTTCCCT
>NW_018165518.1:414849-423797 GCF_001263595.1 Phalaenopsis equestris
AATTTTTTGTCCAGACTCCGGACATAACACTACATGTGTACTCCCAGAAATATGCCGTCACATGTGTTATATCGTGACCACCTAAAAAAATATTAAAGTAGAACCGTGGAAGTTATTGGAGTGGAATTTGAGAGTTTATTGAAGGGTTGTTGAGAGGTTATTGAGGGGTTATTGGGAGATTACCAATAACCTCCGCGGTTTCACTTCAATAACCCCCGGCAATAACCCTCTCAATAATCACCCAATAACCACTCAATAACCCCCAAATAGACTCTCAATAACCTCTATGATTCCACTTCAATAACTCTCTGTAGTTCTGCTTCAATAACTCCCTACAATAACCCCCGCAATAAACCCCAATAAACTACTCGGTTCCATTTCAATAACCCTCCTACAATAACCCCCTAATAATCCCACAATAACCCCCGCAATAGCCACCCAATAACCTTCGCGGTTCCACTTAAATAATCCTTCATAATAACCCCCTAATAACCTCTGAGGATTCACTTCAATAACCACCAATAATCTCTGCGATATAGCACACGTGGCTGCATATTACTGGAATCCGCACGTAGAACTATATCCGAAGTCCAGAAAGAAAATTTTACTCAAAAATAGTGTTGTAAATTTAGCTCAAAAATTGTTAATCGCTCAAAAATTGATTCAAAATTTTGGCTCGGATCGCTTGAATCAAAATAAATGAGCCAAGCTATGACTCAATTTTGGATCGAATTTTATTCGAACCAAACCCAACTCGAGTCAAAATCTAATCATTTACATCCACAGTGATGTTAAGGCTGTAAATTTAACAAATTTACCCTGAATATCTTTAATCACTCGAAAATTGATTCGAATTTTAGCTTTGATCGAGATAGAATCAAAATAAATAAATCGAGCTACGAGTCAAAAATTTTTATGAGCCGACCCAACTGGCTCAAAATCAAATCATTAAAAGCTTTACCTAAAAATCACCCAAAACTTTAAATATAAAGGTTTGACCAGTTTCAAAAGGAAATAAAATATTAGGTTGTTGAAATATAAATTTTAAGTTTAGATTGTGTTATATTTAAAATTTTGGGTGGTTGGTAGGTAAAAACCCTACACAAATTTTATGAAAACTGCAAAACAAAATACAGCAGATAATAGCGAAATTTGTTCTAAAGCAAATAAGCCGAACCTCGAGACTAGCAGGGCAAGACCCATCACTGATCCTCAAGTAGCCAACGGTTGGCACAGGCTTCCCTGGACAGTCCAGCTTCCTGAGAAAATGCGCGCTGTATCCTCCGCCAGTGAGAATCCTCGCAATCGATCGGAGAATGGGGAGCCAGGAAACCAGAACTTCGGAGCAAGCCACGTCCTTCACGACTGAAGGGGCCGCAGCCACAGGCGACGTCGACGATGGAACACTCGGCTTCTGTTTATCCACGCCAGATTTCACCCATCCCCCAACCTGAACTCTCTGCCCGGCCAACCCTTTGCCTCCATCGTCCCGACCCAAAATCGATCGGAGCAAAATCCTAGTGGAGTATTTGAACCGTTCAACAGACGGCGGCTGCGGTGACGGCGGTGGAATGGATTCATTGGTGGCGGATTGGATACGTTCGGATGCCATTGATGGGAATAGGGTATGGGAGCATGGAAAAGAAGATGGTGGGAGGGTAAGAAATTTAACAAGGGAAATGGGTGCTTTGGAGACATACGGAGAGGAGAGTAATGCTTTGCTTTTGAAAATATATTCTGAGCGGGAAGCGAAGCGATTCAATTCTCTCTTGGCGATGAATGCTGGCTGCTGAAGGAGGGAAGGAAGGGATATGGCAACGTTGAATCGGTGATAGAAGGAAAGAGGAACTTTAAAACTAGCCGACTTAAAAAAGGATTTAAATTCATCCCACGAAATCTTCATATATTTATATATCTAACTTTTAAAGTTAGTTCCTGTGCACCCAAAAAATGATTTTCAAGAATCTAGAGCTAATCTAATTGAAGAACTATCAGCCGAACAAAGGGCTCACGACCGACCAAATGCCAGTCACCACCAAAGAATTACTTGGGTCAACAAGAAACAGACGTTCACTCCAACAACCGAGCAAAGATCTATTATACCCAACAATTACACGAGTATCAATGTGAGGCTCTCAAAAACTCTCAACAAATATATCCGCGACGGACTCCTCACTCTCATGATACAACATTTTCTTTGGAAACACCACCTTTGGATCTGTTCAAAACTTGATCCACTTCTAGAAGACAAAGCAAGTAATAAATGATCTTGGCAAGGTGATGCTAACTATGCTCTCGCCCGTTCTTCAAAAGATTCCTCCTCAGCACCGCCCTCTTCGGGGTAGCCGGATGGCTCCACAACTTCTCATCTATCTAAAGGAGTTGTATCAAGGAGATATGTATCAAAGTAAGCATGAGTCGAATGCTTTCTTGCAATGATGGTCAGTTCACTAGTTGAAATTTGTTGGATCACAATTGTGGTTACAAAAATATAGAAAAGAAAATCCTCACCTACAGAGTCGACCAAATTCACCACAGGCCTTAGTTGACCTCACTTCGGTTGTTGTCACTTCTTGCCTAGAGGCTCCTTTTACCTTGGCCTCAGCCTTAGCCTCAATATTGGCCTTCTTCCTGGTAGTTCGAGCAGAGACTTCTTTCTCTAACTCAAGTCAGAGGCAACCCATAAGTCTGTTGTTATCCGATCTAACATTCCCGGGAACAGGACCTGAATCACAGTTACCAGATCCGTATTTTAGGGAATTGAGAGCATTTTTCCATCAATATTTGCCCCCTTGTCTTGAGAGTAGTTTTGTTATTTTTTTTCCTCTTGAAGGCATCACCCATAGATAGGGGGTTTGCCAAAAAAATTATTTTTTGTCATGCATTTTTAAAATATACCCCACTTCGTAGTTTTATGTGCGCCCCCGCTCTTTTTAACCCCATCATTCTTCAGATTTGCTCCAATGGCATCAGTGTGAGAATAAAAAGCAAGGACAATCTTACCGCAAGAAGAAAAATCAAGGACATAACACAGGATAAGCCATTTTATTTTTTATATAATAAGTTTGCCCCCTCTAAAAAAGGAGGCCAGTTCGACCCCTGTCATCTCCAATCGATTCAATCTGATGCCCCCAATTCTTAGATGATGAGGTAATGAAAAACTTACTCGTAAAGTCTACAACTTTTTTTTTTCTACCCAGAGAATTTAAACTCACTGATTTTTCCCAAACTAAATGTTTCCCAAACTAAACGTATATGTTTGGGTGTACACATAAAGAAAACATGCGACTGAATAGATCAATCAACCACGAGTTCCCCTTCCGTCGATAAAAAATATTGTAGGCCATTATTGTTGTTATAAATGTCAGCTTAATCTAAGATGGAATGATCTTGTGTCAAATAAAAATGGCCCTTAACTTCTGACATATGGGCAACCGCTGTTCATAATAGAATTGATCTCGGTAGACCACTGAGTCTTCCCTAAACTTGCCAGTCACTCTCCCATCGAAGCAAGCAACTCTGAACTTGATGGTCGGGTCAAAGATGAAGGATTCCGCTATGAAGGCAACCTCGAACAAAGATAATATGACAGCTTGACCAAAACTACCATACTAAAGGATTGGGTAGTTCATTTTGGAGCCATCAGAAAATAAATGGAAGAGGAAAATAAGTAGGAAAAGAGAAGCAAAACTATAAGAACCAAGCTACGTAATCTTGAGAGAAAAGGCAGTAAGCGCTCTAATGAATCCCTCAACCCCTATTTATTCAGACTCGACAAAAGTGGAAATGTCAGTCCAAGATTTTGAGAGAAAACATCATGTCAACATAATAATTGAAAGAAATAGAAAACAAAATATTTTATTTATTTCAAGGAAAAGAAAATTATATTTGGATTATAATCTGATAAAAGGAATTTTATAAACTGGTCATCAATTTCCTTGGTTAGGACCAAACCCATCCTTACAAGCCTCCTATACAACATTTGACCACCGAGTGACCTCCGAGCTTAAATCGCTAGTTTGACCTCAAAATGGGCTTTCAACACAAAAGCATCTTTCCGAAGTTCAAAAACTTCTTAGTGAAGATTGACTGCCTCCCCTCGCATCTCCTCCAGCACCACACAAAGATCCTGATCCTACCAAGCCATAACAACTTTCAACTCATCTTGACAACAAGCGGGTCAAGGTTCTTGAGGAAATCAAGCATCCCTCAAACATTCCCTCCTAGATCTCAATGGGATCATTTGGGAAGTTGACCATGTTCTCATTTTTGGTCGGTGCTTGGGGCATTCAATCGACTAACAAAATCAAATTTTGGTTGTCACTAACAATCAGCAAACCCCTGATCAGTGTGTTCTCCTCCACAAGAAAAAAAATAGATGGGCAAAGAATAAAAAAAATCCAAGTAAAAAAAAAGGAAATCTTGTACCTAAGATTCAATTCACCTTGGATTAGGTAGCTCTACTCACATCTAATGATGAGAAGCCATCAACTTGTTCCTTATTGTCAAATGAATTATCACTCCCCCCAACTTCTGGTACACCATTTGGTGGAGAAACACTGACAATTCTAGGTAGAACCCAAACTTCAGTAGGAAACTTCATTGATGGACTGGTCCTTAAGCCACCCAAACTTCACTAGAGTTTTCTGGGTGACTCCTCTATCTACACTCACCTGGAGGGTTTTGGCTCATTCACCAACTTCTTCTTCGACTCGCCTTCAGGCTGGAGATGCTTTACTTCAAGGGCAGCCAACATCTTAGCCCGGTTGACAGTTCTAATGTCAAATCAGATCCTTTATTTTTAAATAAATTACAAAAACCAAGCAAATGCAATGAGAGACAAACTTGAAATGATAAGAACTACCCCCTACATCTATATATAAGGTTAATGAGCATGAAAAACTTGGAGAGTCGAATCATTACGCTAAATTATGACTATTGATATTCAATTTATTACATTAAAAATTTTCTTGTCATTATCATAGCTGTCGCTATCAAGAAGCAAAAAAAATGCGGAACTTAATATATGAGGAACTTAACATGTGCACCCAAAATAATTTGCTCAAATCTCACGAAAAATCAACAATCTAGACTAGAATAAGTAAAAAGAAGGATCATCCCTCTAACAAAAAAAATACAAGTACTCATAAATTTGCCTGATTAATAAACCTCCAGTTGGCTGTTAGCCAGCCAAACGAAGGGCTGACGATCGACTGAATTTCAGTTCAATGACTAAAGGATGATCTATGTTAACAAGAAACATGCATTCACGCCAACAATCTGACAAAGGTCTAGTACACCCAAAAATCACATAATTATAAATTTGAGACTCTAAGAAAATCCCTCAAATATCTCCACAGATCACAAAGTAACATAAAAAGCCGATGACTATCACATTCAAAATTGATCAACTTCTCAGGGTGAAGACCGTACGACATCCTAACAAAAATCTGATTAAATTTCTACATAAAAGGTGAACCGGTGTCAATAAGAAATAAGAATCGGTTACAAATATGAAAATGCACCATAAAATGCAATAATGTATCGTAATGCCCTCATTAAAAGCATGTGTATGCATGTAATTTTCATTATTTGCCCTCTATCTCCTATAAATAGAAGGTCCATGATCCTATAAATGGAAGGTCCATGATATGCATGTGTGGGCTTTTGGCTTCTCTAGGATTTTCGGCTCTTTTCTCTAGATACGTACTCCACGTACTCTGTAAGGATATCTATTCCCTTTTATGAGTCTTGATCTTTGTAAGGAGATCTTGATCCATAAAATGGGTCACATAGCCCGGGAATGCCCTACTTCCCTCTTGCTTGGGAAGTTTTATGTGCGCTCTTTTATTTTTTTTCTTCTCTCTCTACTTCATTCTCAAAATTTTTACAGCTTCAATCATTGGGAATGCCTCGCAAAACAAATCTTGATTTAACAATTAAAATATACTCAAATATTTAACAATATATAAAAATATTACTTATTGTGGTCAGAAAATTCACTGCGATAGAATAATGATTTATCGTTTCAACATTGTCTGAAAATTCATTACACACAAGTAAACAAATACCAAAATGATTTGTCTAAAATTTTTAAGCGAAAATATTATGAAGAGGAAAAAAATATGGGGCCTAGTCCGATTAAATTAATCCAACGTACTTTTGTAATTATACGAGTACCCCCTTATCCCATGATAGAGAGAAAGAGGTTACAATCTTACACTAAAAAATATATTTGTTCTTAAATTGCTAAAAAAAATACAAGTGTTAGAAATTTAACAATGATCGTGCTCTGGCAGCAATGGTTACAAGAAGTGGTCACCGATGGCTAGTGGTGGGTTGCAGCAGGTGGTGATGATGGGCGTTGGTTAATGTTGGTTGGTCGCTAAGGAGGCTGGTGGTCAATGGTGGCTGACGAATAGAAAGAGCGGTGGTTACTCGCCAGTTTTTTTCTCCAAAACATGCTATGAAATTTGGCCTATTTATAGTTTTTTTGGGTGGTCATTTTGATCGTTTGACACATAATTTTCCTAACCACCTGATTATATGGTCTATATTGACCCCCATTGATCATAAGTAATTTTTTAAGAGTTAGGGTGCATTAATGATCTCAAAACTGAGCTATCTTAGACTCATTAAATTCCTCTTATTGAAACACAATTAAACCATAAATATGTCAAATTATAAAATCATTTGACCCTTCATTTGACAATCCAAAGCCTATAAGTATGTTTCAACAGTTTGATTTGGACTTTATTGAACACAGATTGAACCAATTTTAGAGTCGTTGAGTTTGTCTTTCTGAGATGCTCCGTTTGATAATAAATTTAATGAAATTGGAGAATTGGTGATCATAAATTTGAATTTAAAAGATTTCTCATAAAAATGCTTTGATATTTGTGCTTAATCATAAAAATTTATTAATGACATATTATTACTATCACCTAACTTTCTAAAATGAAATATATCTTTTCATCATAAATTTTAATGTGATAATGAATTAAAATATTATAAATGTAGATATGATATTTTAAACATTTAATATGCATATAATATATATATATATATATATATTTTTTCAAAATAAAAATTTGACCAATTAAATTTTTACTCATGTTTTTAATATTGTACCTATATATTTTAGATGTAAAGATTCATGTAAGCATGTTATTTTTATCCTATTTAAAAAATTAAGTTTGGGGGGATGAAAAATTTTCTAAAAACTTGAAGTTTATTTGTTCTCAAATGTACTACAAATAAATTTGATTTTAATTTGAAAAAAATGATTATGTATGTGAAGTTATATTAGAGAAGTAAAATTTTGAATATAAAAATGAGTAAAAGAATTTAGTTAAAACCTATAGTAATGAAGAAAAACTTAAAGCAAAAAATTTTGAGTGTGTAAATGATAAATATTGTGTAACTATCTTTAATAGGAGTATTACTAATATTATATATTTAAGTAAAAGAATGATATCAAAACTTTGTTTTAGGAAAGGATGAGTGAAATTTAAAATCATTAAAGGTCTATCCAGATATAATAATTCTCACCAAAAAAAAGTTGAAAAAGGGAGGAGAAACTTGAGAATTAGTGTGTAATATAAAATTGGTTTCAAATCTAATTTTTTAAAGTATAAGACTTGAGAAACTCTTGAGCTTAAGGATATAATATAATATGTATAATTTTTCTTAATAAAAAATTTTAAGTTGATAAGATAGAATGCATAAACTCTATATTTGGAGAATTTGCAATATTTATGAACTAGATAGAAACTCATATTTTCTTCTTTACATTAAAAATTTCTAAACTCTAAGTTGGTATCGTGTACTAATGTTTTTTCTAAATTGAACTATTATATTTCTGGCTCAAAATTTTAGAATATCCTAAGGAAACTCATGTACATATTCTACTTATTTTGGTTTTAAAAGATTGAAGTGTCACATAAGGACAAATAACATTTTAATTTTGGGGGATTTTGATACAACTAAAATATTATAGTCTTTGTGTACACATCTACTTTTGAGATATTGCGTTTTAATAAAAAATATTTGTGTGTTTTTCTTTCAGGTATAATCAAATGAATGAAAAATGGTGAAAGAAGTAAATAAAATAAAATTTTGATAAAAAATGAAGAAGGTGTGCAATTGAACTGAGGCGACTAAGCGTCCAGAACTGGCGCTTACGCGTCAGTAAAATAGAGAAGGTCATGCCTTAGCACCCAGTACCTTGCGCTTAAGCGCCAGAAGTAGTTATTTGATGATTCAATGAATTTGGACGAATTTTTGAAAAGGTGTTTGAAGCAACCCTTGATGAAAACGTGGGGAATAATTAATGAACATGAAATTACATTCAATTGGCTTTTGAAAGGAAGCAACTCTTGAGAAGATTCATTGAATGTGGACACATTTTGAAGATACACTAAGACACCTTTTAAAAAATTATAAAAGAATACTTGGATTAAAGAGGAGATGCATGCATCCATCCATCCTTCATTAGCGCCATCAAACCGCCATCATTGCCCACAAGCCGCCGTCGCCGCCACATTTTTATTTTAAGTTGTAGCTTGTATAGTAAGTGAAAGAAGAGATTAAAAGAAACTTCAAGTTTTTGGTGGAGAGGATTTGAGATAAGTTTTTATCTTTGTGACTACATTTGGTTTTAATTTTAACTTCTTGTTTGTTCGCATGATTTCTACTTTTAAACTTAAGTATGGTTGTGTTTTCTCCATAAATTTTAAGTACTTTTCTTTTTCCTTAAAATGATAAGTGATTAAGTATTGGATAGAAGTTGTGTGAAGTATTAGTCCCTAATGTTAGAATAAGTTATGATAATTTTAAACCTTGTACTTTATTTACTTTTTGATTTGACCAATTAAGATGTTAAAACCTGTTGTGAGAACATGTAGTGAGAAAATGTAAGATCCGAGATGATATTGTCTCAGTGAACA
>NW_018165519.1:0-2606 GCF_001263595.1 Phalaenopsis equestris
TCACAAGGTTAATTAAATTCTGCTTGAGTTGAATCCAAATAGTAGACAACCATAAGATAAAATCTCAAAAACTGTATGAAAAAGAAGATTTAACTAAGCCGTGCGATCTACTTACTCAATAAACTATTCAACAAGATTTAACCAAAGTCCTGTTGAAATGTCAAATCTTACCCTAAAACCTATTCTGTGAAATCAACCCTAAATCCTGCTTAAATCTCAAAACCAGTACCAGCAGCTAAGAGTTTTATTGCATCCTAAATAAAAATCTATGCATCAAAGTTATATTACAGAAAAAATGGTCACCATAAATCATAAAACATAAAGAATTCCACAAAGAAAATAATAAAATGCTAACGCATAAATCATATTGCCAACTATAAAAATCAAGAATTACCCATCTGCACACGAAGTCGTACATATCATAGAAGAAACCACGGAACCCTAACCAAAGCATAAGAGATCACCTTCATTTTCTGCAGCGCAAGCAAGAGCAAGCCATAAGAATCCCAAAATGCAGAGATTGAAACCGAAGGGCTTCCACATTGTCCGTTTTCTGCCGTCCACTGAGTGAGAGAGAGTGTGTGAGTGTGTGTGAGTGAAAAAGAACAGAAAAGGAATGGGAGTGAAGCTCGGAGAAACAGAGAGGCAGAGCGAAAGTGGCTACGCGCACTGATTGATCGGGCTGTGGGGCAACGCGGAATAACTGATGGTCCGTTTGGGTTTTTTTTTTTTTTTTTTCGAGTTTTGCGCTTGGATATCGTGTTTGGGTCGTCCGCACCTAAAATAGGTGAAACGCAGGCCCCGCGGCCCGCATTATGCAGCGGCTTTCACCTCTTCTGCCCTGCTCTCCCATTCTCTCGAGATCGAACCTCTGTTTCCCTAGCGTCTCTTCTCCTCCCACACTCAATCAAGACAACTCCTTCCTCCTTCCCGAGAGCTGCCACCCTTTCTTCATTCCAATCACTAGCCTGAACTCCTCCACTCCCTATAAAGCTTCTAACCAAGTAGCTCCAACTCACCAACGTCACTCATCCTCCTATGTCGAAACAACCGAGCCTTGTTCCCCCTCTAGCGAGCCTTCCTTTCTTCGACAAAGCTTCCATCGGGTACCCTCTTCTTCTTCACGTATGGGATAACAAAATAAAATAAAATAAGAAAAAAGAAAAAGAGAAGGAAAATTAACATGCATATCAGACTTATAAACAGAACACTCAAATGCTATGTAGATTTCAATGAATTAATTCACATATATACCACTCAATTGTCATGTAGTTAGTTACATTCATAACATTCAATTTCTTTGAATTAGTCTACATATATACCACTCAATTGCTATGTATTTATTTACCTACATACCAGCTAGTTTCTATAAATTTGTTTGCACACATACCACGTTTGGTATTCGTTGTTAAACAAATTGTGTATCTAATTTTTTTTATTTTTTTAAAGTAAATTTTTGCTTCTAAAGTATCAAAATTATTGCTATGACAGTCCTGTTATAAACATTATCATTAAACAGAGGCAGAATGATCATCTGTCCAGAAACAACTGTCACACAACTGTTTTCAATCAGTTGAAACAAACAGTCAGTCAGCTTCTCAGCAGCAGCATCCTGGGGCAGCGCAGCTGCAACTTAAAAGCTGAGAAGCTGCAACTGCCCCAAACAGACCCTCAATTATTCTTCTCGGACAGTTGGTGTTCAGCTTTAGGGGTTCGTTTGGGGCAGCTTATTTGTTGTTTATGCATTTTCAAAATGTCATTTGGGTGTTTGATTACTGTGTTTGAGGTGCCTTTTTGAAAACGTAGTTTGGCTTCTTTTAATAGACGCGATCGCAAGATAGACCCTGCACCCCACATTTTAGATCGCTTTTTTTCCTCCTGTGCCCCTCGTCTTCTCCCTCGCTCACTCGACCTCTTATGATGGAGAAGCTGAGATTCCGTGGGGGTGAGCGTTGGGTCGGCGAGACTTCTTTGGCTGGTTACTATGATGAGAAGGGGAAGTTTGTGATGGATCCTAAGGTGATTGCAACTCTGCAACTTGTCAAGGGACTTAGCAAGGGGATTGGGTTCGGTTTAATAGGCAGAGGTTTCACGGATTCTACCAATTATTGCTAAGTGCGAGGGTAGGGCAGAGAGGAGATCGCGGTAGGGAGAAGCAGCGATCACCTGAATGGAAGAGGAGGCGGGGGGAACCTTGTGGTTAAGGAAGATAAACTCAATCACGGAAGGGATGAAGAAGAATTGAGTGAACATGGAGAACAATGACGATATTGTGTGCGGCTTTAGTGAAGGAGAAGGAACAGATCACACGAGGGGCAAACAATCCATTGTGGGGCTTTACTACAAGAGAGTTGTTGTCCTTGTGACAGAGACGATGATCATGTTAGCGTTAATCAGATATTTTTGTGATGTTTAAACTAATTTTTTTAGTTAATTAGTTATATTTGTGATTGAAGCGTTATCCTAAATCATTTTTTTGTTACTTAAAAAGATCATGACTCATGAGGTAGACAATGTGCTTTATACTTCTTATTTCAATCGCTCAACTCAACTTGAGGACCCTTTTATAAAACTATAATGATGGCATGCCCTTGAAAATGCTTTCC
>NW_018165519.1:2706-5755 GCF_001263595.1 Phalaenopsis equestris
TTCCCTACATATAGATGGTGATTGAAGAAGTAGAAGTCTCTGTAGATGATGGTTTTGTAATATATTTTTAAATTTCCGAAGTTGGATTTTTTTTATGTTTCTTGTAACTTGTAACTGTCACATTTGATTCATAAGCTTTACTATATCCTCTTTAGTTTAGATCCCTCTCTTGTTTTCCATGGCCAGCTTCATCCCAACTTGGTCTCACTAGCACAAGCTAAAGACTTCAAAACAACTGTTTCTCAAACGCACAAACCAAACAACTAGCCGGTTTATCCAGATCAGGGGCAAAATGGTCATTTTATCTAGAAGTAGATGCAAAACAACTGTTTTTCAAATGCACAAACAAACAATCGGCCAACTTATTCAGATCAGTTGCAGATCAGCAGCTTATCAAGATAAGCTCGATAAGCTGCAGCTGCCCCAAACATACACTAAGAAATTCAAAATTGATTTATTTGTTCAAATAATATATATATATATATATATATATAAGAAAAATTCTATTGCATAATGATCAAAATACAGTTTTGACATGGGGAGCATCCAAAAGGTCTCCCTCAAGAAAGAAATGTAGAGGTGGGGGTGGGGAGTTAGAAACAGAAGTAGAGAGACCTAATCTAGCAAGCCAGTTGGCCAGCCTATTTCCTTCTCTGTAGATAAAAGAAACTTGTGTCTTGATGGAAGGTTTGATGAAGTTAATCTTTTGCAACCATTGAGAATGATGCCAAGAAGAGGGCTCCTCTCCAGCCAACAATTGGAACAAATGAGTAGAATCCACCTTCACCCAAAGCTGCTCCCAATGAAACATTGAAGCAAGCCTAAATTCCCAATACACAACAATAATTTCAGCCTCAAGAACATCCAAAGCACGGACATGGGCATAGAAGAAGAATAAACAATGTCCAAACTGATTCCTGAAGACCCCACCCACTCCATCACCCAAATCCGAGAAGCTGCCATCAGTATTCACCTTTATGAAAGGATAAGAGGGGGTTTTTCACTACACTTTGATAACCTTAGACAAATTAACCTGATCAACCATGGGAGTTAAGAAAATGTTGGGGAATCTCTTATGTTTAATGAGCTTGAGTAAGAAAGAGATGCAGTTCCTAGTCACTTTATTATTTTAAGAATTAATACCCTCAAACTTAGCTTGATTCATTGCCATCGAAATGAACCAAGAAATAATAAAAGGGATGGTTCCAGCCTGAGCTGTTTCCCAGTTTCTCCGCCATGAATGGAGATGAAGCCACTATAAGTTAATGAAGTTCAGGAGCAGCAGGTTAGTGACTCCCCTCCAAACCTCTTGGGAAAAGGAACATTCAAAAAATAATTGGTTGATAGATTCCTCAGCAGCCAAACACATTCAACATCTCGATGGACCTCTCATCCCTTTCAGTTTGAGGATATCATCAGTAGGGAGTAGCTTGTGGAAGATCCTCCAACTAAGGAAAGACATTGAAGGTGAGAAATAACTGTTCCAGATAATACCTCCCCAAGGCACAGTGTCCCAACTGTGGAGATTGGAATATATGCTTTTGGTAATGCTCTGATTAAAGTAAGCTAGCAGAAGAATCTGTCAGTAGAGTTTACAGAATATACATAGACCATTGATCTCCATCCCAACAATCAATCACTTTAAGTTAGGGGTTCTGGTTAGTAGTTTTAGCTTGTAACATCTCTCTAGGACACCAACTGTCTAGCCAGAAGTGAACATTCCCTCTGCATAGATCGCATAGGAATAGATCTTCGGCCATGTTTCTAATTTTCAACATATGAGGCCACAATCTGAAATCCCCCAATTTCTTGGAGACTAGATATCCCTACAATATTTACCTTGCATAGGTTTAGCCCATAATGAGGATTGTTGCCTAAATTTAATCCAAATTTTACATAGATTAACTTGCAGCATTTGTTGTAGTCCCTTGAATCCAATGCCACTAGCAAGAGTACGTTTAGCTAGCTTCTGCCAACGAGCCCAATGAAATTTTTGCCTCTAACCAGACCATAAGAACCTATTGAATACCCTTTCCATCTGAATTTGAGTGCTCTTCTTCATGTTAGTCATCTATAAGATGTAGGAAGAGAAGATGGTGATGATGCTTTTAAGTAAAGTAATTCTACCTCTATTAGAAAGGAATGAGTGTTTCCAGCAAGAGAGTTGATCTGATAATTTTCTCAAGGCCTCCTCAAACTGAATAAGCTCAGACCTGCCTTTGATGCGGGGAGTCCTAAGATACTTGAGAGGAATTGGGGATTCAGAGAAGCCAGTGAATTGGAGTATCCAATCCTTGTCGGCATACCACAAAACACATTCTTCAGTTACAGTATATAATTTTTCATCAAGAAAATATTCATTAATTTCATTTTGAATGTAATCCGAATTTTAATGTTCAAGCCTACATAAATGATCATTAATTTGATTATCAGTTCCCTTCCTATCTACTACCACAAAATCAAATTCTTGCAATAGAAGGAACCATCTGATTAACCTTGGTTTTGCATCCTTCTTCAACATCAGATATTTAATAACAGAGTGATCTGTATGCACTTTATATTTAGTTCTAATAAGATAAGTCCTAAATTTGTCAAAGACATATATTATCGCTAATAACTCTTTTTTCTAAAGAAGTATAATTTATTTGAGCTTCATTCAAAGTTTTACTAAAATAATATATTACTTTAAAAATTTTATCATATTTTTGTCCCTAAACTTTGTCCTAAAACAAACCCAATAACATAATCACTCATGTCACACATCAACTCAAATGGTTTCCCCCAATTGAGTTTCCCCCAATTGGGTGAAACAATAACAGGAGCGGTGATTAATTTTTCTTTTAATAACTCAAAAACATTTAGGCATTCCTAATTAAAATCGAATAAGACATCTTTTTCTAAAATTTGGCATAGAGGCTTAGTAATTTTTGAAAAATCTTTGATGTATCACCTGTAGAAACCAGCATGTCCTAAGAAACTCCTAACTTCTTTCATTATAGTAGGAGGTAGTTTAACAGTAACTTGAATTTTTGCTTGATTTACTTCCTGT
>NW_018165519.1:5855-31003 GCF_001263595.1 Phalaenopsis equestris
CCAACACCCAGGGTCAATCTTAAGGCCAAGTAATCTTATAGGAGTTCCTCTTGAATCCTTTCACCATGATCTTACCTACTAAATGCTAGAAGTTAAGATCAATATGTGAAACTTCAAGTTGAGTAAAGAGAAAGGCTTTGAATTTCTAATGGTGGGGGTACCTTTTCTAATTTTCTAAGACTAGTCAATAGGAAAGTCCTATGGCTAGACCTAGGCTACTAAAGAAGTTTTCTAGACCTCAACCAAAAGTGAGGTCAACAATTCCATACCGTTTTCAAAAATTTTATGTATAAGTGTAATTCCTCCTACAACCATATATTGACATTTCTCCCAATTGAGAACTAAATTTGTCTCTTCGCAGTGTTTTAATACTTTTTCTAAATGATTTATACATAATTCAAATGAAGTACCAAACACTGAAAATTCATCCATAAAAGCTTTTATTCCGTTCTCAATTAAATCGCAGAAAAATGGACATCATATATTTTTGAAAAGTTACATGTGTATTGCATAATCCAAAGGGCATCCGTCTAAAAGTGAAACTCTCGTAAGGACTTGTGAATGTGGTCTTTTCTTGATCCTCAAGAGCTATAGAAATTTGGTGATAATTGGTAATCCATCCAAAAAGCAAAATTATTTGTGCCCCGCTAACCTGTCTAACATTTGATCCAAAAAAAAGTAAAGGAAATTGATATTTCCTTGTGGTGACATTAAATTTTCTATAATCAATGCAGATTCACTACCCAATGACTTGTCGAGTAGGAATTAATTCGTTCTTTTCATTAACAGATACAACCACTCCTCTTTTCTTTGGAACACAATGGATAGGATTAACCCAAACACTATCAAAATAGGTAAAATAATTTTAGCACCTAACCACTTTATAATTTCATTCTTAACAACTTCTTTCATTATATGGTTTATTCTCATTTGAGGATCAGCCCTCAACGCATAATTCTCTTCCATTAAAATTTGGTGCAAACAATTTGATGGACTGATTCCTTTAATATCAGCTATCATCCATCCAAAAGCTTCTTATATTCCTTTAAAATTTCCATTAATTTATGTTCTTGATCTTAAGTCTGGTCTGACGATATTATAATAGGTAACGTAGATGAGTTTCCTAGAAAAGTATACTTTAAATGAATAGGTAAAAATTTCATCTCTAGTTTAAGCGATTTTTCCATTGAAGGACAAAAAGAGTTGTTGTTTTCACTTTTGTCCAACAACTCAAAATTTTCTTGAACATAATTTGT
This sequence comes from Phalaenopsis equestris, assembly GCF_001263595.1. NCBI lineage: Eukaryota > Viridiplantae > Streptophyta > Magnoliopsida > Asparagales > Orchidaceae > Phalaenopsis > Phalaenopsis equestris. The sequence continues at coordinate 7,112 of NW_018165519.1, forward strand.
ATCCTCATTAATCTTTTCAACTTCCAGATTAATATCTTCTTCAATCTTAATTTCTTGTTGTTCCAATTTATCTTCATAATGTCCTTGAAATGGATGCTACTCACTTGATTGATAAGTTTCATTCTAAAACATTCATGCTCCCTTCCCTTTGTTGGATATGTCATTGCTTTTGATATATTAAATTTCACTTCCTAGTCATTGACTCTCATGGTTAACTCACATTTTTGCACATCTATCATAGCTCTTCTAGTAGCAAGAAAAGGTCTCCCTAACATGAGTGAAATTTCTTTATCTTCCTCCATATCTAATACAATAAAACCAAAAGGAAAGATAAATTTATTCACCTTTACTAACACATCTTCTATAATCCCCTTTGGGTAAGTAATCGATCAATCAGTTAACTGAAGAGTTATAGATGTGAGAGAAATCTCTCCTAAGCCTAACTTTCAAAAAATAGATAGAGGCATATGGTTAATGCTAGCCCCTAGATCACATAGAGCTTTCTCATTAAATATGTATTCTATTACACATGAAATAGTAAAGCTACCAAGATATTTTATTTACTGAGAAAGTTTCTTCTGAATTATTGTGTTACACTCTTCACCGAGGGCAACAGTTTCATTATCTATAAACTTCCTCTTCTTATTAAGAATATCCCTCATAAACTTTACATAACTCGGCATCTGTTTCAGAGCTTCAACAAATGAAATATTAATAGTTAACTTCTTAAATATTTCCATAAACTTTGAAAATTGTTTACCCAATTTTTGTTGTCGAAGTCTCTGAGGAAATGGAGGTGGCGGTCGTTCAAAAATTTTCTTCATTAGAGAAATAGGTTTTTTCAAGGCCTTGAGGAATATTTTCATCAAACTTTTCAATTTCTTTTTTCTCAACTTCAATCTTTTTTTGAACTCTCGTTTTCAATTCTCTTCAACTTCTTAATTGGATAGCTTTAACTTGTTCTTTATTTTGGGCTTTAGGATTAATTTCAATATTACTAGGAAAGCTTCCCCAAGGCTTATTGTTAAGGGCATTAGCAATTTATCCCAGTTGATTTTCCATATTTTTAATTGTTGCTCCTTGACTTTGTACTTGATTACCCATATGTAACACCAGTTCTTCTATCAACAACTTCTTCTCTTTAATTTGTTTATTACTATTAAATCCAAGATGATAAGTTTGTCTATAGTTAGTACTACCTTGGTTGTTCCATTTTCCTAATGGGTTCGCTTGATTATTCCCCATTGTTGGTTAGCACCACCAGAATTATTATTCCAGTTAAAGTTGGGGTGGCTTTTCTAACCTGTGTTGTAATAGTTAGAATAGGAGTTATTAGATTTATTTTTAATTGCATTCAAAGTCTCAAATGTATGTAGGAATGTTGGAATAAATCATTTGTCCAAATGAATTATCCTCAATAACTTGAGGTGTTTGAGATAAATTCATTCACAATGATCTAACTTTCTTAATATTGCAACTACTTGATATGTTACCATAGAAATAACATCAGAATCAAGAACACCGGCTAATCTTTTAGGATTTACCCATTCATAAGGCCATTGAAGATTATTCATAGACATTCTTTCAATTAGAGAATATGCTTCATTCAAAGGTTTTGACATCAATAATAGATCTAACGGGTCCTGCTAATCCATTATAAAATGTTTAGTTATTAATCAATCAGGCAAAGAATGGTGTGGAAACCCTAAGAAGTTCTTTAAAGCGCTCTGAAGCCTCGTATATTGATTCTCCTTCAAACTAACAAAAAAATGTAATATCATTTTTAAGCTTAGCAGTCTTTGACGGTAGAAAATACTTAGCCAAGAATTTATGTGCTAGGTCACTCTAGGTTATAATAGATCTAGGTCCTAATGAGTTTAACCACATTTTAGTTTTATCCCTTAAGGAAAAAGGAAAAAGCCTAAGTCTAACAACATAATTAGAGACACCATTATACTGAAATGTAGCATAAAGTTCTAAGAAACTTGTAAGATGTAAGTAGAAACTTGTAAGATGTAAGTTTAAGTTAGGATCTTCAAATGGAGTTCCCCCAAATTGGTTATTTTGAACCATCTGAATGATAACATGTTTTAATTCAGAAGTGTTAGCTTCTACAATAGGAGTTTGTTTACTTAGATGAATTTCATCTACCGTAGTGTTAACATAATCTCTTAATGGTTTTGATATATTTCCATGAAATTGATTTTCCAAATTATTATGTATAGTATTTGACATTTCTTGAAAATTGTGAATTTGTTTTTGTTTTCTAATTTTTCTAATAGTTCACTCTAACTCAGAATCATAGGTGCTAAACCTTCAGAACTTGCACTACACATACATTTTTTAAAGATGAATAATAAAACAAGAAAAGCACACTAACTAAAATAACAAATATATCTCTCTTTTTTATATTTTTAAATACAAGTAGAAATAACAAATATAAAAATAACCCTATAATTTTTCTATAATTAAAAATAAAGATTTTTCTAAGTCAAAATGGTTTCGTTGCAATTCCCCGGCAACGACGCCAAAAACTTGACCCGACCCGCAATTACACAATTATTTAAATTTAGAAATATGGCCAAAATCTTGACCCAATTCTTGACCCAATTTATATTTAGATTTATATTTAGTAGCTGCAAAATTAAATATTATATAAAGATGATAAAAGGGTTTACACACTAGGGTTACTACACAAGTATATGTATCGTTTCAAGTAATATAGGATTTTCTTTAAAAACTTCAGTATCGATCCTACAGAGATAGACAAAACTCTTATAAAATTGACTTTAATAAAACCTACTTTTAACTGTAGAAAACTTATCTAATCCTATAAAATTAAAGAAATGTTAGTATGTTAAGCAAATGCAAGGTAATTTAAAAAGGTTTTAAAATGCAATATTACCACTATATAAACAATAATATATGAAGAGTTCAAATTTGTATAAAGCATCATTTCCTTTGCAATATGTTTATAATTAGTGTAGGTAAATAATTTTAAAATATAACTAAGGTAATGTGTCAAATAGGAGCAATTCTATTCTTTACCCTCTACCAAGTGCATAACGAACATTGGCTAATCTAGAGTTTGGTTCCTAAACCCGTGGTTAGGCTAGGAAGATACTAGCTTTCACTCTAGAGTTCCCACTTCCCTCACCTAAGGGCTAGCATCTCGCTTTAGTTTCTAAATATCTAGACCAAATTGGGGATTTTAGTCTGTCACCCTAAAATCTCTAATTATAAGCCCATCAAAACTTATTTTCTTATTTATTTGCACTTAACCTCAAGGATTACATTCTCATCCATAAGGTAAATGTAAGGCTAAATGTGATTCTTAATGTGATTCTTACTATGTTGGAACATAGCTCATTTTGAGTCACTGCATTTTACAACAAATTTTAACAAATCAATTGGCCGGATTGATAAGTAAATGAAACATAGAGCTTGAATCACCACAATTTATGGAATTTTAAAAGCACTTCTACTAAACTATATTCCTACACATAATTATTCCTTATTGAATGGAGAAAGACAAATGAAACTACTCAGATCTCATGGGGAAGAAAAAATAACGCATGGATTTATAGATAAATAAAAGCTTACGAGACAAGATAAAGTAAAATAAATAAAGTATACAAATTATCTTAAACTTTTTCCCAAGAAATCCTTCAAGTTCCTTTGAATCCCTCACTCTCCTTACAATTCACTCCAAATAGTGAAGAAGATATCACTCACTTCTCCTCTAAGTCTTAAGCAAGCCTCCAAGACATTCTCCTTTCTAGGAAGAATTAACTTCTCTACAAAAGACTCCCTTTCATCCTCCAAAAGTCTCCCATTTGAATCTCCAAAAGTCTCTTTAAATAGAGCTCTCAAAAACCCCAAGAGTTTCTTCAAGCGCCTCTTCAAAATTCATCTAAATTCAATGGATCTTCTAGATAACCGTCTTTATTGCCTAGACGTCAGGCTCTCTTTTGTCTAGCACCTAGGCGCCATATATACATTGGCCTTCTTGCTTCATTTGACTCCAATTTTCTCCATTTTTGTTTCATTTGCTCTATTTAATCTATTTACTCTATTTAGTGTACCTACAACCAAAAACATCAATAATATATTTCATTAAGCGCAATATCATTAAAAAAAGGCATTAAATGTACAAATAAAAGTAGCATATTTTAGGCATTTCATTAACTTTTGTGAGTTCTTCCTTCATGTCATCAAGAGAATTTATTTTTCTTTTTGTCGTGAAATACTTTACCTTGGCTCACAATTTCTGTAGTCATTTTTTTATTTATTGAATCTTTTATGGAGCATTGTTGATCAAAATTACGGATCGTGTACCCACAACATCAGAGACTTCTTCTGATGGCTAATGTCTCTATATATTAGCTATGAGTATAGGATGAGATGCCTTTGAAGGCATGTTTTCGTGTTGTGGGTGGGTAGGATCCCCAACTCGCAACATACAAACCAACAAATTCATGCTAGTTGATGTTTCCTTAGCTCTTAAAGTAACTCATCATGTGTCGGTGGGAAAGTTAGACGATGTCTCGATCCAAATTTAACGGAAAGGTGAAAGTATTGTCTCTCTATGAAGGTGGTAATATCTGTCATTCTGGGCCCCGAACGAAGTTTAGCGGGCGCTGGAATTTGTTGATCACTTGGATGAAACTTTGCAAGGATCTTGGGTGAGTTGTCCTTTTGATATTTATGACGCGCTTTTTTTCCTTAAAAAATTCTTTTCTCATTTTAGGGGAAACAACACACGCCATAATGTGCAAAATTGGGGCTATTGAACACTTTTCCTTTTGGACCAAAATCTCAAACACAGAATGAATCTTTGAGATAATCAGGCTTGTGCCCTTTTCTTTTTGTTGGGAAGGAGATCGAGATGAATTGTTAACAATTTTATGAATATTTTCTTCGTTGTGAGTAGCGAACACTGAATAGAATCTACTTTCTCCTAAGAGAAAATAGTCCCGGGGAAGCTCCATTTCCTCAAGCTCATCAACTTTATTATTTTTTCCTTTAAAATAGAACGGTTTATATTCCTCCGCTGAGTAACAGTCTTAGATCTAGTCTCACTCTCAAATACTGTTAATGATGGAACATCTTCTTCCTTTACGAGGACATTCTTTCATTTACGATCGATCTCTTCTTTAGCTTCAACAACAGGGTGGACCACAGTAGACTTCAGATTCTTTTTAGTGGTAGGAACTTTCTTAGACAGAGTTTTCTTAAATAAATGGAACTCCTGGTGGGATGTCAGATTGAACTTGATCGGTGGCTCTATGACCTCTAGGGCAGCTGTCTTCTGTATAGTAAGAGGGAGAGCATCAAGTACTACTTCAATTTCATCGAATCTGCATTTGAACTTAATTAACAACCCTTGATAATGGGTAGCCTTGTTAGTCAGCAGGTTAGTCCTCTGGTGAACGAAAAGATAAATTTTAAATCTTCCATTGTCGCAGTTCTGCCAGAATTTAAAAATGTTATTTTTGTCTTGTCTGTCCTGACTCATTATGTAAAAAGGGAAATTTATTCATGTTTTTTATGTTTTTATTTTCATGGACATAAATACTGGAAAGATTAATTTTTTTATTTTATTTTGTTTGAAAATCTTAATGTCATTTTGAATGTCAAGTTGTTTGTTATGTCATTTTTTTTATCATTTATAGAATTTAGAATCCTAAGCTTTGTTCAGATCTAGGATCAAAAGATGTTGATATCTTACTCAAGATTTGAAATAAGCAAAACATATCAATAGAAAGAGGGTAATTTAGTTTATGCAAGGCATATACCTTGATCACAAGAATAGATTTAATAACCAGAGATGGGGAGAGAGAAGATTCCTTAACAGAGTCGCCAAACTCTTGGTATAGCCTAAAGTAGTGCCTTCGGTCTTCATTATGTTGTTTTCTTTATGTCATTGTCATTGTGGAGTCGCCAATTTGAATTTCATTGTATTGCCCTTCCCTCCTAATGCTTCTCTATTTCAGATCATATTAATGATATTGAGCAGTGAGAACTTAAGGAGGAAGAAGATGGACAATAATAATGGAATTAAACAAAAGAATAATGTTGGGGAAAATACATTCACGAGGTGAATCCTTCAGAGAAGGTTTCAAAGTGCTTAACCAAAGTACAATTAGTTTTTAAGACACTTTGAAAACATCTCTATAAGAAAGCCACATGAACATTAAACCTCCAGTTACCCAAGTCTAGGTTGATGTTGGAGCAATTCAAGTTGTATTGAATTGATCTGAAGTGAGACTTTGAGTAATCCGAGTTAACCTGAATTCGGCTAGTTGTCCCTCAGATTTTTTTCAAACCTTTTCCTATGTTTAATAGGATTAATCCAAGTTGGCTTAGTTTCATAAAAGTCGAACTAAGCCTACTTGACCTTTAGACTAACTCCATAGAAATACCGAGTTGATCATTCATTGAGTCATATTAACTTAAAATCAACTTAGCTTTGACTGAGCTGATTTAAATTAATCATCCTAGTTAGGTCAAGTTTAAGTTATATTAGACTTATTTTAAAGTCCAAAATAATTTATAGTTGAATTTCTACTAAAGTTTAGATTGGATTAGACTTGATAGATCCTTAATTGAAATTATTTTAAAGTTCAAGGTTCAGTTTCAAATTAGGTTGATCTAAGTTAATTTGATTTAGGTCAAATCAACCCAGAAATTTGGGCTGATGTGGACTAATATGAGTTAGGTCAGGTTAGCCCAATGGTTTAATTGATTTGGGTTAACCCGAGTTAGATCGGGTTGGTCCAACAGTTCAGTTGATTTGGGTTAACTCAAGTTAGGTCGAGATGACCCAGTGTTTTAGTTGATTTGAGTTAACCTGAGTTAAGTCAGATTGACCTAGTGTTTTAGTTAATTTGAGTTTAGATTCAATATAGGTTGAACCTAAAAGGGTTTAATATTAAGTACAATTTGGGTTAGACTAAGAGTTAGGTTTAATTTGGGTTGAATATAAGGATTTTGGTCTAGGTTCATTTTGAGTTAACTCTAAAAATTAAGGGTTAAGTTCAATTTGAGTTAACCCTAAGGATTTAGGGTTAGGTTCATCAACTTGAGTTAACCTAACCCTAAGGATTTAGGTTTAGGTTCAATTTGAGTTAACCCTAAAGATTTAGGGTTATGCGAGTTATCCCTAAAAATTTAAGGTTAAGTTCAACTTGAGTTAACCCTAAAGATTTAAGGTTAGGTTTAACTTAACTTAACCCTAAAGATTTAGGGTTAAGTTCAGTTTGAGTTAACCCTAAGGATTTAGGGTTAAGTTCAATATGAATTAACCCTAAGGATTAGGATTAGGGTTGGGTCTTATATGAGTTAGACCCAACATTTAAGATTAGGCTCAAGTTAAGTTGAAGCTAAGTTTAGGTTTTAATTGAGTTTAATTTAAGTGAGGCTTAGTAGGATAATTAGGTCTAATGTAGGTTAAACTTAATTAGGTTTAGGCATTAACTAAGTTTAATTTAAGTAAGACTTAGTAGGATAATTAGATTTGATGTAGGTTAGAACTAATTAGGTTTTAGGTTTAACTAAGTCTAATTTAAGTAAGATTTAGTAGGATATTTAAGTCTGATGTAGGTTCGACCTAGTTAGGTTTAAGGTTTAACTAAGTCTAATTTAAGTAAGATTTAGTAGGATATTTAAAAATGATGTAGGTTCGACCTAGTTAGATTTAAGGTTTAACTAAGTCTAATTTAAGTAAAACCTAGTTGGATAAGTAGGTCTAATGTAGGTTAGACCTAATTAGGTTTAAGGTTTAACTAAGTCTAATTTAAGTAATACTTAGTAGGTTAACTACTTTTAATGTAGCTTAGACCCAATTAAGGTTTAAGGTTAATTAAGTCTAATTTAAGTAAGACTTAATAGGTTTATTAGGTCTACTGTAAATTAGACACAGTTTGAGTTTAAGGTTAATTAATTCTAATTTAATTAAGACATAATAGGTTAATTAGGACTAATGTAGGTTGGACCCAATTAGGTTTTAAAGATTAATTAAGTCTAATTTAAGTAAGACTTAAAGGGTTAATTATGACTAATGCAGGTTAGACCCAATTAGGGCTTTAAGGACTAATTAAGTCTAATTTAAGTAAGACTTAATAGGTTAATTAGGTCTAATGCAGGTTAGAACTAATTAGGGTTTAAAGGTTAATCAAATCTAATTTAATTAAGACTTAATTGGTTAATTAAAATTAATGCAGGTTAGACCTAATTAGGTTTAAGGATTAATTAAGTATAATTTAAGTAAGACTTAATGGGCTACTTAGTTCTATTTATACAGTAGTTCTATTTAAATCTATTTCTATCATATGCATAGTTTGGTGGTTTGACTTTATCGTTGCTGTCCATTTTTAATATACGGGAATGGACGACATCAGTTCATCATCTCCATGGAACGATTAGTCGAAAGTCATCTGTAATCAAATCATAATTTCTCCCTAAAATTTTCATGAAATCTCATCAGGTTATTTCTAAAGCTTCATCTATCCAAGAAGAACACATCTACATGATTGATCAAGCATGGTGTAATAGTTTCTTTAATAAAAGATCAAACCTGACACAAATTTTAGGGCTTTTGATCCATTCCTGGTCCGAAGAGGTGTAGCCTTGGTTGGGTTTGATGGAAATGATTGTTGTTACCTCATGAAGCTTTTCCCCAACTTAATTTGGATTGAAATAGGCTCAACCTATGATTTAGACTAAATAGTGGCTCGATTTGGTCTAGAAATAGGGTGTAGAGGATGCAGGAAGGCTTAACTTCGATTGGGGGAGTGTCGTAGAAACCTTGGGAAGCTTTTATAATTCTTAGGTATAAGGTTTGAGGAAGTTTATGTTAAGCCCGAAAGAGATCCTGGTTTTATCTTGAGAAATTAGGGTTTCTCAATGGATTTGAGAGGCTGCAAAGATGGGCCTAAGGGATGGGGATCAACTTTGTTTTTCGGAGTGACAGAGTTTGAAGGCTCTATAGGGAGTTTGGTCATGTGTCAATGCTCTCGGATTTTGTCTTCCAAGTATCCATTAAAGGCCTTAAGGAGCTCTGGATTGATTGAGAGAGAAGCGTGGCTGGTCAGGAAATCTTTGAGAACCTCAGGGGATGGATTTTGGCCATGGTAGTCAAATTTCACTTCCCCATGGTGTACTCATCATGAATCCAAGCATGGAGGAGAAGGTGGATTGAGTGGGGTTTGGACATGATTGGAGGAGCTGTGAGGTGGATTAGCATGTCAGGGATGGCCTCACTCACAATGAACCAGCCATTTGACTTTTAAAGAGCTAATTTTGGGTTTGAATAAGGTTAATAAGTTCACCATGTCATGCTAGGTAGTCCTTGGGCCATGGGTAACCCATTAGGAATGGACTTTGGGTCATGAATGGGCTTAAAGAATTGACTTAAGGTTGGGCTTGGAGTAGGCCCATCCTGACACTCCTTTTTTTCATTAATTAATTAATTGATTAAACAAATAATTAATTAATTAAAAAAATATGAAAATTTAAGTTGAGTATGGGGTTCATAGGTTGAACAATTGGTTAATATGGGGGTAAAATGATCAATTTGGTCAATTTTGGTCTAAATTAGGGTTTGTCATCATTGGTTTTACTTTTCTAAGGTGTCACAAAATTTTGAGATCAAAAGGGACACATTAGGGTTTTAGCCTAATTTTAGGGTGTGGTGGGGTCGAGGAGACCTTTGGTGAGGCTAGGAATCAATTTTGGAAAACCCTCTCCCAACGTGGATTTGGTAGTCATAGTAGGAAAGAACATTAATTTTCTATCAGCCAAAAAGGTGGGAGGAAGTCCTCACAAAAGGAGGTCAATAGAATCATTATATCAAAACACCAAAAACTGACAAAACACATGAACTAGTGCCTAGGCGTTGGTCTTCGGTGCCTAGGCGCTAGCTATAGGAATATGGTTCTAGGGCATTGGGTGCATAGGCACCAGAATGAAGCGTCATGCTATATATCCCAATGTTCTTGGTAACAGGCTTCAGAGGGTACAACTGCTCCCAATTTTCATAAGTCACCCCAGTCTTCAAACAAAGTGCATAAACAATGGAAGGATGTCCCAACCCAATAGTAGATCCACCCTTCAGTATATTATAAATTGAGTAGTTTATAACGAAACCAATATCAATAGATAACCCCCCCTAAATACATGAATTTAGAATAGCTCTCTCTCTCTCATTACCTAACTTAGATTTATCGAAGGTAGGAGTTTGGTTGACATAAAATGATGTCAAGTCTTAGACTTGACATTCATAACAGAAGCAAAAAAGTTATTTTTTTTTCTCCTAATGAATCTATCGCACACCCCATTTATCAGTTGAATACCCAATAATTTCATCTAGCTCACAGGCCAAAGACATGAAATTGGAAAAAAATTCATTAGGGAGACCAGGAGGATTAAAAAGTGAGTTGAATTTTTTGGACTAAAATCAACTTCCTTCCCTCTTGCAAAAACCTTATCCCCATCTTGCTCCTTCAAATTATCAAAGAACTCCCTCAGCACATGAATAACAACCACCCCAATTTCATAACAGAAATGCTTCCAATCCCTAGCATTAACCCTGGCTGGAAGAAACCCTGCTCTAGAAAAAAAATTATTGGACACCAACAAATTGATGTAATGCCTTCCACTTTGGCGCTTACGAATTTCTTGGCGTCAATAGAAGTTTTTTTTTTCAGTGATTTTTGGAGCCATGAAATTAAGGATATGAGATATAGGGTTGAGAAAAAAAGTAAAATCAAGAACAAGGAAAGATATGGGAGAAGATCTCAATAGAGCTTTGGAATATGAATGAAAATATTATGCTCAAACGAAAAGGCGCTCTATTTCATCCATATTCCAAAGCTCTATTGAGATGACGCCCCACCATTGGACTCCGAACGCAAACTGCGTTGGTAGTCCTGATGCCCTTCTCATGATAAAAACTCACAAATTACTTCCTTAGAAGTAGCTCACTATCCTCACGCTCACATGAGTTCATGCTAATTAAACATAATAAAAGAACCCCAACCGGTAATTTCTGGGACTCATTCTAACAAAAACAAAAGAGAGAAAAAAAGATTCAAAACTAAAGATTAAAAAATAAAAATTTAAACAGAAATTTATGTCGTAGAAAACTAGAAATTACAGCTCAAACCCTTTCCAGCGCACGCAAACATTGTCCAAAAAAAAAAAAAAAAATTGCAACATATACAGCATTATAGAGTTCAATATCTATGATCCGACCATGTTAAAAAAAACTGCTATAAACTCTCCCAACACATCACTCTAAATCTAAAACCTGTGAGATTTTCATAGGAAACCAAGACATGTACATAGCATAGAGTTAGAAACTTCAGCTCAGACTCTAACTTAACCTAACCTAAACTAACCATGGTTAAATCTCAGCAGTACAGCCATTGGTATAAAACTCAAAGAAGACATCTAACTACACCCAGGCTGTGGGGCCACCGAGTGATCTGACTGTACAGGTGGGTTCCTTTAAGCTTGACGGACAAACTGTCCCTTAACTCTAGGGCGTTGCTCGGCTAGCTTTTTCCTGCTCAAGTACCGCACCTGGAACAAAGATAGTAAGATTAAAATTCAAATTGATAAAAGTGTGAAGGAAAGATCATTAATTTTCTATCAGCCAAAAAGGTTAGTTGGCGCATACCTTCTTCTCAAAACATCTTTCCTTTCTCTTCATCCGGAATTTCTTCAACGCAGCTTCTCTCTGGTTCAACCGGCACCGATCAGCTCCCTCCATTTCCCCAAACTTCTGAAATCCGTCCTCATCTCCAGCTGATCCATTCTCATTCATATTATATCTGCTATCATTGCACACACTAGCGCTATCTCCGGTCACAGGAGAAACATGCCTCTGCTCATCAACAATCTCAGCTCCTCCTTCATGCCATGGTTGAACTTGAAAGCCCAAACTTTTGGGAGAATGAACTTCTTCCGATAAAGTATGAAAACCAAACTGATGGGAATGGGTTTCAGTGTAAGCTTCCTGACTGATGGCCGGCATGGCGGACCAGAAAGGAGAAGGTGATGGATGGTAGAAGATGGACTGTAAGAAGGGATTAGATCCGGTGGAAGCGAAGCATGTGTCGCCGACGGGGACGGGGAAGGGGATGAGTCGAATAGGAGTGCATCGAAAAGCAGCATCTGTTTCAGGAATGGAAGCATTATAATGCGAAGAATTGGCGGCAGGATGATATGGGGGCGGTTCAACTGAACTGTTGGAACTTCCATTGTTTTGAGCTTGAGAATCGGTTAGTTTAGACAACTTAGGAATATCCGTACTGTTATTACTGTAACTGTTTGCAAAAAAGAAAAAAAAAAGTATATTTAAATTGAGTAATAATGCCATCAAACAAAGAAGAACAAGAAACTCCGAAGAAAAAAGGGGGAAATTTACATACATACCGCACAATTTTTTATGTGGTTACATATCTAAGACCCAAAGTTTGATATTTACACTTTTTAACATCTTGGTGTCATAAAGCTACACATGAAAAGGTGTATTACACTTTTAAAAAGATAATGATGGTAATATTTTTGATGTGATGTTCAAGATTTGAGTGGTATGCCTGTAAATATGAATGTTTAGGTGTTAGATATGTAAAAAGGTAAGAATTGTGGTGTGTGCATGCAAATGACCTAAAAAAATTTATATGATGATGAAATCATCCAGCTTGTTTAAAATTTAAATACATAATATGAAAAAAACTTCTATTCTTTTAATAGCCACATTTAATCAACATTTTAACTATAATTTGGGAGCTAACATTTAAATAATCATATAAATTAAAGAACCAATAAACACAAATTTTCATCATCCTAAGTGCTAAAAAAATAAAAAAATTTGGAAGTTTCACATGAGGGAGAGTTTTCATAAGGTAAAAAATAGAGTGTAATGTAAACTCCACATCGATTGACTTAAGAAAGTTGAATTTTATTTGATTGGCTCCTCATTAGCTGGTTTATGCTTTAGTGGGCCATTTACATACATGCCATTCAATTCCTATGTATTTACATATCTAGCACCTAAACTTTACTTTTTTACATTTATGCCACCCAAATCCTTCATATCACATCAAACTTCATATCCTTCATATCACATCAAAAATACCACCATTTTAACTTTAAAAGGGGAAATACACCTTTTCATGTATAAATTTAAGTTTAGGTGTTAGATATTTAATACAAAAAAATTGAGTGGTATGTATGTAAATCATCCTTTAGTTTAAAACCCAGAATATTGATCAGAAGATGAATTCATGTACAATCGGTTGCTACTTTTATTCTGACACAAAGAAGTACTCCAGTGAAAACTGGACTAATTGATATTTACAGATAATGTGATGGAAAAATTCAGTAAATTAAAATCATTGATTGAAGGTAAGATAGATGTATCACTCACAGAGAAAAAGCTGAGGAATTTGAATGATGTAACGTATTTGATCCATCGTTTTCTTTACAATCGGGAATATTACGTGAGCATACATCCAAGGAAAGTTCAAGCGAAAGTATGGAACCCTGCTTCGTTTCCAAGTTTTCTTCAACAGGATGATTTCCATCAAAATTGTCACGAGATTTCTCAGAAACAGAAATATGCGGCGGCTGATTATTAATTACATCAATCAAATTAAACATCCCTGTAGAAGACTCATCCCGGTCCAGCTCTTCGTAATTACTCTTTTCTTCTGGTTGATTATTACTACCTAATGATATAACTCCTGCAAACCAAAAATCATATTAAATGTAAAGTAAATTAGTTGCATACCTCTCAACTTAACAGAGGTTCCAGATTCAAGTTTTCTTTTTGCAACAAAAAAAAGGGAAATTTACATATTTACCGCACAATTCTTATGTACCAACACATCCAACACCTAAACCTTAGTATTTACATATATAACATTTTGGCCTGATAAAATTATACATAAAAAAGGCGTATTTTACTTTTAAAAAATAAGGAACATTTACATAGATATCACCCATTTCTTACCCTATTTACATATGTAAAACATAAACCTTAATTTTTACATTTACACCACTCAATCTGGATGAACACATCCAAAATACCATTATTTCAACATTGAAAAAGTGAAATGTACCTTCTCATGCATAGGTAAAGTGACATATATGTAAAAATTTAAGTTTAGGTGTTAGATATTTACAGATATGGGAATTAAGTAAAATGTATGTAAATCATTTAACAAATAAATAATAGTGGCAATTTTTATTTGATGTTAAAGGTTTGAATGTTTTAGATGTAAATATAAAATCTTAGGTGTTATATATGTAAATACATAAGAATTGTGTGGCATGTATGTAAATACCATCGCAAATAAAATTTAAAAAAAAAGAAAAGTTCCAGTAATAATGAGCAAAGATTACCGTTTACTTCATCATTTGGAAATAAAGACAAGCCATCCAACCGTTTTTCGAACTGATTATCAGAACTTATTGTCTCAGGAAAAAGAGGGAAATGTTTGTGTTGTGCAAGAATAAGCTCTGCATTGTTTCGTAGCTTGCATGGACTCTCAACCTCCATATCTGACCTTGTACAAGAGCTCTGCATAAAACACACTCAGATTGAAGAAGTCCACAACAAGCTAATAAGCAAATAAGTAGAAGACGAAATTCGAAAGGTTTTTAAAGAATACGATGACGCCTGATCTAACTGTAGGGAAGAAATCAATGATGTATTATTTTACCAATATCTGTAAACTATTAAGTTCAATTTCTATTTAATATATAACAACAAAAGCTTAACTTATATTCAACTCAAAAGCTTATGTAGAAGGGTGAGCAAAAACCGCTAGTACAGCCACACCGAGCATTCTTTTTAACCATCTCACAAAGGACAACCAATACATCACGTGAAAATTCAAAAATGTTACCTTTATACTATTAATAAGAGTAAAGTGTCAAAACAGTCCCCTGACTATTTACATTGGGCCATTTAGTCCTAGAGTCCAAAAAAGTGTCAAATTAGTTTCCAAACTCCTTTTAATATGCATTGATACAGTCTCCATGGAGGATTATATTAGCCTCTTTTAAAGATCATGGAGACTAAATTGAAACGTTTGTAGACTCTAGGACTAAAATGACCCTCGATAAAGGTCAAGGGAACATTTAGATACTTTTATACTCAAAAATAGAATAGGTTGTTCCACCATCCTCCTACTCTCTATTAAGTAACTCAAATGGCTTCACCCAGGGACTATTAAGAACACTCGCATGCTTAAATAAATTTTCCCTCAAGGACAGCTCTGTGTATCGATCATCGCTTCCGCTTCAAGTTGAAAACATCAACAAATTAAATAGAGAATAAATTGCTTTACTTGTATCTTCTGGATGAAGGTTCGCTTGGAACCATACTTGAATTATTTTTAAGGGTTAATCTTTACTCTGTGAAATAGATCAAACTTATTAATCTTCATGGGGTTAAAGTGCAAGGATTGAGTGCTTCACCAGAAAAGAAGTCAAGTTAGAGAACATTTCTCAATAAAGAAACTCAAGGAGTGATGTAAGATTGGCTAGAAGGTAAAGCACCTTAAAACATAGCACTCTCAAACTTAGGTGATATTTAGGGTTCCATTTTTTCTCTTAGCCTCAAGTGAAATCTCCATTTTGCTCCCCCCACAACAATATTGGTATCTTATATACCATAAATGTAATATAATATATTAAGGAGCATGAAATTTAGTAACTTGCCGGTTTGAAAAAAAATTAATAAGCATGAAGCTTAAACAAAACCATACAACAGTCAAAGCCATTTTGCATAAAATATAAGGGAATAAAATTTAAATATAATGTATGAACTCATTTTGTTAGTTCTCTATGATGAGTTTATTCTCATGAATAAATAGCATTTCAAATGATTCCATAAAAGAACATTTATATGCAACTTAAATAATTTGATTCAGAAATTGAAGAACTCACCTGAGCATCACTTTCTTTCTCGCAACAATCCATATCATCCTGCTTATCAGTTGCATTTTTAATTGAACTGCGATCATAAAGTAAGTCAGCCATCTTATTCCGGGTTGCACCAATTCCATCCTGAGGCTCATAAGATAAAATTTCCTCGTTAAATATTGATGAATAGAATATATAATATATCCTCAACGGAGAATGCATGTTTGTATTACAACAGACAGAAATCGAAATAAAGAGTTCCTTAAAGATTAAAATGTAGGAAATTTACATACGTAGCACACAATTCTTATGCATCTACATGTCTCACACCTAAACTTTCATATTTACATGCATAGCACTTTAGTGTGCTTTAAACCTATGCAAGAAAAGATGTATTTCATTTGAAAATTGGTAATAGTGATGTTTTTTATGTGATATTACATATTTGAGTGCTATGTGTATAAATATGAAGGCTTGGATGTGAGATATGTAAATACATAAGAATAATGTGGTATTTATATAAATGTTGCTGAAATGTATGGATAGAAAATACCTTTTGTTTCCTCCAAACATGCTGCCATATATTTTTTAATTCATTCTTCCTGATAGGCTTCACAAGGAAGTCTGCTGCACCTTTTATCATGCATTTGAAAGCTATGCTAACTGAATCATTTGATGACATCACTGCATGAATGAAAATAAGAAAAAAAAATTAAATAAAAGTAGTAATTCAGCTTCTAAAGACAAAATTTTAAGGGAAGAAATACATACATACGACCCAATTCTTATGTATTTACATGTCTAACACCTAACTTCAATTTTTACATATAAACCACCTTAACTACACATAAAAAGGTATTTTCACATCTTAAAAAGTTAAAATTATGGTACTTTTGATGTGATATAAAAAAATTGGGTGGTATAAATGTAAAAAAGTAAACTTTAGGTGTTACATATATAAACACATAGGAATTCAATGGTATGTAAGTAAATGCCCCAATATTAAGTCATAAAAATAGCACACAGAGGCATATCCCATACTTATAACAGGTATGTGGTTACAGCTGTCTCGATCCATCATCATGGTTAGAAGAACAACTCCAGACATCTCAGGTAATTCAACCTCTGTAAGAACAAGGTCGATATTATGTTCTTTCTCCCTCACCATCTCCCATGCCTTCAATCCATCAGATGCTACCGTAACTTATAATAAAGAGTTAAACAAAAGAAACAAAAAAGTTAGAAAAACTTCAAAATAGATTTGAAGCTTATTTTAATCTTACATATTGCATATAAATCTTTTAAAATTCTTGACGAAGACAACTAAGAGGAATAAAAAAACATTAATGCTTAAAAGAAAATCAGCATAAGCGAAAACAAATTCGAAATAGCTCAGCAATCCTTCTTGTATGAAAAACCCTCAAAATTCCTTGAAAACAAATTTGATTGTCAATGTTTAGCCAGAAATCCATAAATAAATAAATATTTCGTTTTAGTTTTTGTGAAAATTTTTAATTTGTAAAATCAAAAACTAGATGTAACTCGGAGAATCTTCTGCTATCTAAGTTGCTAATCCCTCCATGTTTCCTATAAGCAGATTTAGCCATTATTCTTCTGCAAAAAACCCAGATAATCTCCCGATTTGCAATTCTTATGCATCTTCTGTTCGAAAGAAATCTAAAGATACATGAAAAATGCATCCAAACAACCCAAAAAAATTCATCTGGGCTTCTGAACTTCTCTACTCATGATGCCAATAAAAGGAGATAAAGAAGATGAATCCAAGCACAACTTCTTATGAAAATCAAATATCGTTTCTAGTTTGAATTAACTACGACCTAGTTCTAAATTACACATCATCTCGAAATCTTTGAAATCCCCAAAACCACAAATTACACACAAGAACAACGATTTCTATTGAAAACTCCCGAAATAAACCCTACCCAATCAAGATTTCAAAATTTGTATTTTCCCCGGAGAAAATATACACCGCATACCAACCAAAACAAAATACTAATCGTTCTGCTTCCAAATCAAAGGCAGAATCAGAAAAATAAACGGCTCAATCCATTTCATTTTCCACTCTAAGATCACACAACTACAAAAAAGATAGCCCGATCCGTCGTTCTGAAGATAATCCACCAAAAAAATAAAAAATATAAACAAAAGATCGAACTAAAATGAGAATAAAGTGAGAAAAAAAGACGCAAACCTCTATAACCACATTTGCGCAGCAGAGCAGCGATGATCTGCCTTGTGGAATCGTCTCTCTCCACCAGAAGAACTCTCACCGGTGCCCTAAGCAGCAACTTCTCCCACGTCACCTCCTCATCTCCTTCCTCCACTTTCGCCTCCACTTTCGCCTCCAATCCCATACCCTTCTGAACTCCTCCCATTCTCACCTCTCTCCTGCTCTCTTTCTCCCTCTACTCTATATGGGCATTTCCTCGGACAACTGGCGTGCAATGGCTAACCGCCTCAGCCTAACTCTTGCGGAAATATCTTCCCTAGTGCCTTCAACTCCTGGACAACGAAAGACTGCCACGTCGACAATTAACTCAGTAAAAATATATATATATATATCAAACATTACTTAAAATTGACTTATCTATAATTTTGTTTATATCATAATTAAATTACTAAAATTTTAATGAAAATTAAAAATGAGGATTATATTTTTTAATGAATTTTAATATTTATATGAGATTTAAAAAAAAAAAGAGCACCCAATTATATGACATCTCTCATTTTAAAATAAATTATTAAATGTACATAACAACATATGTACAATTGTACAATGAAAATAGAAATACATAATTGCATGCTCATGCTATAAAAACTTCATAATAGTATTTTTTTTTCATTCGCAAAAAAAAAATGATGTGTAAATATATTATTTTTTGCTCGTGTTATTGCTCTGATCATGTTATTCGTGTTAAATAATTTCTAGAACAGTTAAATAGACAACACTCAAAATTAGGGGTGCAAACGAGCCGAACACGAGCGAGCTCAGGCTTAGCTTGTGTTCAACTCGTTTATATTTCGAGCTCAAAAGTGTTCGGGGCTCGTTTCTATTTCGAGCTCAAAAAGCCGTTCACGAACAAAGAGTCGTTTTGACAACCCTAATCACGTAACCATAATATATTAAAAATTGAGGCAAGATTTAAAATATCATTCGAATCTGATTTAATAATTTAATACTTTTAATTGATTATAAATCTTTGTAGCCTTGTAGTCAACAAAATTTCTTAAAAATTCTATTCATCAAAGATATATACATACATATATATATATATATATATAAGCTGAGCACGAACGAACAAATATTTGTTCGTATTGTTCATGTTCAGGTCGTTAACTTAGCGAACGAGCCGAATGCAAGTTTCTTAACGAGCTGAACACGAGCTATTCACGAATAATGAGCCGTTTTGACAGCCCTACTCAAAATATTATTATTTACAAAATTATCATCATCTTCAATCCAATTTTTAAATTTATACTCAAATATCAAAATTCATGCTTAAATCCTGGGATATTTTCATTTTATTAAATTCATAATAGTTTGATTGTAGCTCACACAATTGCATTGATTAGCTAGTTCACATAATCACATTAGTGTTAATTTTACAAATAGCAAAAATTAGAGTGATTTGTATGTAATTATCCTTAGTTTTCCTATTCTAAATATATAATTTTCATATATATGCAGGTGCTCCATAGGATCAAAGAAACCAGAACAAAGTATCCGCTCAAGCTTACATAGTAATAGGGGAATACTCTCATCAAGATGTCTCAACGAGTCAACATTCAATGTCCATGCACACAACTATTTAAAGAATATACTAACTTTGATTAAGGAATCAAGCACCAGCTTCAGCAGTGCATATATATATATATATATATATATAATTTTACATACAAAAATGTGAATTTAACCATTTTAAAGAAAAATAGTGGCATTTTAGAAATGCTATGAAAGATCAATGGTTTGTTTGGGGCAACTGCAGCTTATTGAATAATATGTTGATATGCTGATTAAAAATAATTTGTTGATAAGCTAGATAGGGTAGCTATTATAAAGTTTATTTTTATGTAAAAGTCAGAAAGCTGCCAAAACACTATTTTCAGCGTTTTGAAAACGCACAAGTTGTCGAAACACAACTTACCCAAATATGTAAGGTGTGTTTTCAAAACGTCACCGTACCAAATAAGCTGCCACAAATAGGCCATTAGCCAATTTGGTGGTATAAATGTAAAAAGTAAAGTTCAGATATTAAATATGTAAATATATAAGAACTGGGGGGTATGTATGTAAATGAACTTGTTTTTTCATCCTTTGTTGATGGGTGGTACACGTTAAAGGTTGGTTTTTGTGTTCTTTTTTTTTTAATGTTATAGTTTGTTTATTCTGCCGTCAATATGTTATTTAATTTAAATTAAAAATAAATTATAATTTTTCCTTTATTTTCTCCGCCCTTAAAAAAAAATTAGACTAATTCCTACTCCTACCACCGCGGTGCCTAAATAAGCGAGCCAGGAGGTGCCACGTGGTCAGATCGAAAGAGGCGCATCTAGTGGTTAAGGTGGGGCCCAAGTTGACGTGGCGGATGCCAGGCCGCAGACGGAGATATTAAGGTGCGGATGCCGCTATAGATGAATAGGGAAGATATTTTGCTTCTGTAACGCGACGTGGACGGCGATGAGTCGATTGCTTGGAATCTAAGGCAAGAGAAGTGCCACGTGGTTGCATGAGATGCTTTCAGAGACCTGTGGCTGAGCGCGTTTGCGTTAGAGTTTGCTTTTTGTTGAAGTATTGGGCGATGCCATATGCTTCTTAGCCGTCCAATTTTTTTATTTGAAAATTTTACAACATATCTAATTTTAAAACTTTAGATTTATATTTTTATTTTATTGCTGTCACAGGTAGGGCTGTAAACGAACTGTGTCTGAGCGAGTGCTGAAACTGGCTCATGTTCGAGACGGCTCATGAACAGTGTGTTCGTATTCGGCTCAAATTACATTTTTTTTGTTCGTGTTCAGCTCAAAATTGACTAGTTATAATATAAAATTATTATAATTAAAAAAATTAAAAAAAAGTAATAATTTTATTTTAAAATTTTCAAGAACAGATTTCCTACAAAAGTTTAAGAAATTTATTAACTAAAAAATGATAACATAAGAAAATTTTACAAGAGCAAAAACTTACAAAATAAGAACCGATTTATTACAATTTTTGAAATGTACAAACTAAACAAGAGTACAAAAAATAATAAAATCTCAAACTCAAAATCAAAATCTAAGAAATAATTGTATTGAACATTTTATTCTTCTGATGCTTTACATACAACTCAAGCTACTAAAACTAATTTCTGTAAACGAGGATGACACTGTGCTGGAAAACAGCTCAAGTTCTCAAAAGGTCTAATGCCAATATTGATTCTTGCACCATGTGGATATTGCAATAACATCTTTCTCAGCTGGTCTTGATTCAGGATTCTGCCCGGTCTTGATTCTGTCAAATTGACAGCCCTAATCAAATGGTCAACTCTGTAATTTAGAAAAGAACGCAATGGTTAATTTTATAAATAAAAAAAAATGTTTGTGTGAAAATGTATTCAGCATATAAGAAAGTATTTCAACTGTTATAATATGCTGGAGCAGATATAACATTCTATATTGGCTGTTGTATCTAATGAAATTCATATGTGCATTCTCAAGCTGCTCGTCATCAATATTAAATTAAATTAATATTTTTTAACGGGGTAATTCGCGTGCATTCTGATGACTTCTAGGTTTAGTGTTTATTTAAAAAACAGGAGGCATTTACACGTATACCACTCACTTCCATGTGCCCCAAATTTCATTTAGATCATGTTAGATCATATTTCACAAAACTTACATGTGCCCCAAATTTCTTTTGTGATGATTTACATGTGATTCTAGACAGAGAGGTGAACTGGATATTTAAAAAACTTACATGTTAGATCATATTTCACAAAACTTACATGTGCCCCAAATTTCTTTTGTGATGATTTAAAATATAATAAGTGTGATGTTTTGACTTCGAGTGTTACATCATATAATACCTTGCTAGAATATGCACTACTTATTGCATCAACAAAAAAATATACATCCCCACATTGGAAATGAAACCGTGATATAAAGACATTGACTTTTTACCATAAATTAGCAACAATAATAAAGATAAAAAAAGCAAAGAACAATTGGAATTCACACATCAATAGAAGCTCAAATTATAGTAATTTTGGCTAAACAGATTTAAACTCTCAAAAAAATAGCAAAAACATGATTCATGCATTTACAAGATAAGTCACTAATAAGTAACGTGAGAAAGAATTGGATGTCAAAGTTGGAAATAAATTGGTATTCACATAAAAATTCTATTTAGCCGCTGATAATTATTGTAAATGCCACATTCTCTTATTTTTAATTACAAGACAAATTAAAATTCTCTTTCATAAACTGAAAAAGATCCATGAAAGTACTACCAATGTCTTGTCTTAAAAAACCAAAATTTGTATGTGATAGATCAACTATAGGCTCAAGAAAGCCATGTAACATTTTAACAAAAGAATTGCAAATAAACAAAAATGCTGAAATATTGATGTAACAAATTGGAGGAAACATGTAAGTTTTTTGAAAGATAAACTCAAAAGAGATTAGTAGTTTATTAACAATAAAAGAGATTAGTAGTTTATTAACATGAATGCAATATGTGAGATTTCACTGCCAAAACCCTAAAAAACTAGGTTTCACTCAAATAATCTTAGTAAATCTCGATCAATCCAGCCAACAATGTCTATCTAAGAAGAAGGAAAAGTAGAGATTAGTGCAAGAATATTACAGAAAAAGGTGAAATACCTGAAGATAAATATGAAATATTACATAAAAGATACTCAAAGATAACACCTAGGTATCCAAACAAGCAACCGTGCAAAAATATCGAGCAACCAAGCAAAAATACCGATCAATCCAGCCAACAATGCCTATCCAAGAAGAAGGAAAAGTAGAGATTAGTGCAATAATATTACAGAAAAGGTTAAATAATACTAGTTCAAGTGACATACTTGAAGATAAATATGAAATATTACGAAAAAGATACTCAAAGATAACACCTAGGTTTCCAAACAAGCAACCGTGCAATAATATCGAGCAACCAAGCAAAAATACCAATCAATCCAGCCAACCGAGAGGGGTATGTATGTAAATCTTCCAAATAAAATAAATTTAAGAAACATTAGGAAAACTGGACAAGAGGCATACATGAAGATAAATATGAAATATTATAAAAAAGATACTCAAAGATAACACCTAAGTGTCCAAACAAGCAGCCGTCCAAGAATATCGAGCAACCGAGCAAATCTAAAAGAAATTTAAGAAAATTTAAGCTGAGAGGTGAATCCAAAGATAAATATGAAACAATAGAGAAAAGATACTCAAATCTAATACCTCTGTAAGTAAACAAACAACCAAGCAAGAAAATCGAGCAGTCGAGCCAACACTGACTATCCAATGAGAAATAGAAGTAGATATTAGCAGACGAACATGAACGGCGAACCCTAAGCTCTCGCACCAGAAAGCCTTCCGCGATTTTGAGAGGAGAATGGGGGAAAGGCAGACGACGGCCTAATGTTTCGCGATTTTGAGAGGAGACGGCCAGACGGTGAGATGGGAATGAGATTATGGGAGCGCTGTTAGGGTTTTTTTTTTGATATAGTTTATTATATATTATATTAAATATGTAATTTATATTTTATAAATATATAATAGTTATATAAGTAATAGTAATATAATATTCTTAATTATTTTTTATATATTATAATTTATAGGATAAATTTTTTAAAATATGATAATTTATTTTTTTAAAAAAATTAATTAATTATAATTTATAATATTTAATTTTATGAATATGTATTATGTATATTTATA